>NW_010516918.1:0-22052 GCF_000687285.1 Phaethon lepturus | reverse complement strand
GGCATGAACTATCTCCTGTTTGATTTGTTCGAAGGCTTGTCGTTGCTCAGGGCCCCATTTAAAATCGTTCTTCTTCCAGGTCACTTGATAAAGAGGGCTTACAATCAGACTGTAATTTGGAATATGCATTCTCCAGAAACCTGCAACGCCCAAAAAAGCTTGTGTTTCTTTTTTGCTAGTTGGTGGAGACATAGCTATTATTTTGTTGATCACATCCATTGGGATCTGATGACATCCATCTTGCCATTTTATTCCTAAAAACTGGATCTCTTGTGCAGGTCCTTTGACCTTACTTTGTTTTACAGCAAAACCATCTTTCAGAAGCTTCTGTGAAGAAAACCAGTTCTATCTTGGCTGAAACCAGGACACTTGGATTGTAAAGAAGAATGTTAAAGACATAGAAGATATGTAAAATAAAACCAGAGAGGGAAAATTGTTGTCTTAAGTAGTATTCATCACTAGCTGAAGGTCTCCAGAAGAAAAACACCTACACAAAGAGGTATGAAAACATGAGAGAAAAAAAACCAGAGAGGTTGAAGATGGCAATTCAGCAAGGTGGAACATCAGACCAAGTGCCATGAAGACTGCCACTTCCCCACCCACCTGATGAATGCCTGATGCCCAACCAGCAGAGTTGCATCAGGAGTCTGTCATGCAGATGCTAAAAATACCTATGTTAAGCCTATGACTATATTCCAGCTGTTTGCTGTGTGTGTTAACCAATAAATCAGATCATTGTTATGTACTCATAAATTGTGCATGAATCTCTTCGCAAGTGTCTGCACACAGTAAAATGCCTGGTAGAGAAAGGGTTATGTGCTTGACTCCAAAAGTCTCCTTGGGCTGTATTATTTGCTACCTTCGTGCAAACGTTTTAAACACCTGGGAAGTCTCAAAAGGCATGAGATGTCCATGAACAGGGAACTAAAACAAGCCATGAATATCTGTTCCTAACACAAAGATTAACAGTATTTGGTAACGCTGTGGATATGAAAGAAAAGAAAGCTTTTGCCATGAATCAGTATGAGGTTCCTCTCAAAACCTTTAACCAGGGCCTGGCATCTTTACCAGACAGAAATCTTTTTTTACTTGAGGTTAATTTGATAAGTGGGTTTCAATGAAATAATTAGCAGGCTGTGCAGGGTTTGGAATATATGTTCCTGGATGGGTGCAGACAGATGCTATCTCATTTTGCCAGTATCTAAACTGATCAGAGACATGCCAGGTTTGACCCAGAAGACATATGGCCACAGTGCCATGTCTCAATGGCAATCCATAAACCTTCCAGACTTTGAGGCATATCCTACATATGATATGTAACCATATTGTACACTATAAAATATTGACAACAAAGATAGTGGTGTTTTCTTCTCTTTACCTTCTCAGAGCCTGAAAAATACCCCTAAGACAAAGCAGAAACCAACAAAGGAAGGACACCTGAAAATTTTCTGCCTGTGTCAGCAGATGCTAACACTGGGTTTCTTTGTTGTGAGTTTCATACATGCCTATACAGAACTGCTGTAACACAGCGATAACTATTTATTTAGAGGCATAGGGATACCCCACAGAGAAATCTGTTAAGTGTCACAATCACATAAACAGACCCATGCAAGCCACTAGCTTTATGTTCAACTCATTATGTTGGACTTCTTTCTTCAAGGACATCTACAGATACAATATAAAAGGAAAAATTCACTATGTTCTGTGCCACTGAAAGACAGTAAATAAGTAAGTTCATCAAAGATTTTGTCACAATGTTATTTTAACTTTTCCTGCCCTATTGTGTGTGAATTTGAAACAGAACTGAGAGGGGAAAGAAAAACAAGTGACCAAAATTTAAGAATTTGTGATATTAGTTTTCTATTTTCTTTTGTTTTCAATAATAAAATATTTTTGAATTATTTATTCTTCTAAAGTTCCATTAAAAACAATTATTTTCTCTGACAACAATAACACTTGAAAATCCATAGCACAGAATAATAATAATAAAAAAGTATCAACCCCTGTCAGCAGAACAAACCCCAAAGGCCAGATGATGAACAGGTTATGAAAACATTTTGCACTCACACTCATGCTTTTATATAATATGAGTTACAGAATGGAATCTGAAGTGATTTGTTTGGTATTCGTTTCTTATAACTACTGTCTGTCACTGATAAGAGATAGAAATATCAGATGTTTGTGACAGTATAATTTCACCTACAAACATCATATTTTGAGCTACTGGAAAAAAAGACTTTTGAAGTATTTTTGTCTCATGTTATTGTTGTAATTCACTTGTTATGAAATGAATTGTTATTGATAAAGGTACAAATCTAAGTATGAACATGAAGAAGGTTCTCCTTCGGGTGTGCCTGGATGCAGTCTGCTGTTATTAAACTTTTTAATAATTAAATACAAGGAGCTATATTAAAATAATATCTAGGTTCTTGACTTAAACTTAGAAAAAACAAGAAATGCAGCAAAAAAGATATCTGTGTAGTCCTACTCTCACCTAATATTATTTCTTATTGCTGAAATCTCAGAGGAATGAATGACTGATTAGCCTTATACCTGTATTATAGGACTAGCAGGATGGATTATAGAAGGGAAGTCTTCATGGATATTGAATTTCTTTCTCTTTTCCAAGAGAAAGAAGAAAACACTGTCTTGTTTTGTTTTCATTTTATCTGATCCAAACAATCAGATCTGGGAACAGTCATGCATCTACATCCAGCTCAATGCGCATGGCTGGTATTTATAGACACTCAGACATTAGTACTCAGACTACGCTGGTTAGCAGTACAACTTCAAAAAGCATTCCAATCTTTTGTACAAAGATTTATCTTCTGATTCCCAAAGGGAATTCAAAAGACTGCTGCTGGTCCATAAAGGTCTAATGCAATGTCTGCACATACCTGTGGGACGATATTGAGCCAGGCTTTTAGACGGGCTCTCAGAGGCAACTTTGAGAATGATGGCGCAAAGTAATCACACAAATGATGGAGAGCAGTCTGACCGCACCAGCTCCATCAGCTGCAGAAGACAACTCAGAAGGGATAAACACAGACCTCTGACTCCTGCTTGTCTCTTTCAGCCAATATCTTGAGAAACGGGCATCTGCAAAGGACAGCTTTAGTGACCTCTGAATGGTGTTAATAGTAGGAATAAAATATTTTTATTTTATCTGTTAGGTCAGAGTGTTGATGTATAGGAATGAGAAACTCTTGCCCGGTAGCTGGAAAACAGATCTGTCCTTTGGCCCACAATACAGTAACTTGTTGCCACCTGATATTTCTTCCGATAAAGAAAAAATAAGTTACTGTTTGGACCTTGACACTTTATGAGGGCTTCTAGGAGTTATAACTCATCAGGAGAGCTGACATGTTATGACACACTGGCAGAAATGTCCAACAAAAGATAGTTTTTGCAGAATTTGGACTCTGATCACATAAGTACTGCTTTTTATTTTTTCCTTCTTCTTGAGCTGTCCCTGCAGAGCTGACAAATGTACAAGTCTGCCTGAACACCTGATCTGGAGGGTAATCCAGACACACACAGCGCTATATGGGATGGATGTCTAATCGAGGTTGCTGACTGGAGTTGCAATAAAAAGTTCACAACTTTCTGCAATTACTGCTTTACTTGCTTTCTGCAAGTACTGCTTAAAAATAGCTTGGGCTATCTTTTTTATATTTACTAGGTATTCCTCAGTCATGTAAGCCTATAGATCTCTCCAAATAACTTAAAGCCTTTTTAATTTTAACTTATTTTTCAAAGTCATCACTCCTATGCTTTGTACAAACAATACTCTTTTCTTTGGTTTTAAGAGCAGTTTGGTTTATTGCAACATCGTTTGGTAGTGCCAACACCTGTTCAGGTGCATACTATTTTGCTAGCAGTAAGATGAGGGTTATTTAAATGAGAAATCAAAATGATACCTCATTAACAGCAAATATCAAGATACCGTTTGCTGATCATGGTACTTTTTGCTGATAATATCTGAGGTCAGGTTTACAGTCATCTCAAAATATTTGAAACTTTAGACAAAGTACAAACACCTGTCAAAGCACAATGCTCTCACTAATCAGAAATATCAGCGATGTTGTCACTTTCCCAGATAAATTCAGGATAGTAAGAAAATATATTCTTAAGACTGTCCGTAACTATTATGTGCAACTCAGCACCATATAGCACAGCTGGTAAATGTGTTTAAGAAATTTTTGTGCATAATAGAAGAAACCTGAAGTGGAGCCAACAGGAATGAAAGTTTTCAAAGCATTATTAAATACCTGAAATGCTATCTTAGGCAATAATTTTTAAGAATTATAGCTTTGTCAGAACTTTTCAATAGAAATGAGTAGAGAAAAAAGCTATAAATGTGGTTTTGATCCTGTTTTCTCAGCTTATTAAAATAACGCTCCAATAAGACTAGTGGGTGACCCACTAAGCAGATGGGTGAACTACAAAGGTCAGAATTTCAGTTCAGTTTGTATATGCACACAGGACTTGGGATGTAAGCACTGAACTTCATCCAAATATTTTTAAAAATGAGCCTGAAAAAACAGTTTGGAAAATCTGACAATGAAAGTTTTCTCCTGAGATTTCAAGACCCTTCTGCTTCTGTTAAATAAGACCTCCCAAAACATTTTGGTGCTTTTAATACTAGCAGAAAGAGGACCAGGAAGTGCAGGGATATGTGAAGTTGAAAGTAAGTGGGAAACAAAAGTAGTATAAACACTTTTGAACCATAATAAGGCTTGGAGTCTGTTCAAGTTTGGACTGAAGTTTTGAATCATTCATTTCTTTATCTGGATGGTGAACCCATATCGATATTAATGGGAACTGCATACAGTGTGTTCCTGGTGTGATCTCAGGAGGATCACATAGAAATAACATCATTTCCCAGCTGGTTATTGCAATAGTTGCATTTATACAGCTTGAAATTGATCTTGTGTTCACCACAATGTACTGCCAGGACAGATGCAAACTGTTGTTCAGCATCAAGTTTTTCAGGGTAGCACACATTTCAAAGAACTTTCTTACAATTTAGTAATTCTGATGCAGAATATTTTTCCTACAGGAATTATCTTACACATTTTTTGAATGAGGTTTCACCTTATTTCTAACCTCTTCACATCCCCAACAAAAAGTTGGAAGGATTCAGAAAAAAGTTCACAAATATCAAAGCAATAGAGGGAATAACATTTTGGGATGGAACAAGAAGAATAATTCTTTCCTGATAATATAAACTCTGACTAAAAGCTAATGTCCCTACAGCTGGGTTTTGTAAAGGTGCAGCTGTATACAGTCTCCACATAATGGCACACTTTTAGGAAACGAGAAACCTGAGGTGAACAGCAGGAAGAATTTCCTGGACACTGAATTAGAAGCATGGTCTAGTAGAACCCACTGTCTTTGTTTGCTCTTCTGTACAGTTTACGTAGTATGTACATCCACCTATACGTCTACTGAGCATCTCTAAATTACTAATGTTCTTGGGGTATAGATCTGCTGCAGCACACGATTTTAAAAGTCCTTTGGTTTTGTCTTCCACTATAGCGGGAAGACTCCCCACAATCCCAGTGGCAATCCTGGAATACTGAGTTGATCTTCAGGCTGATGAATTGTTGGCAAACTGCAGTAGAGGTTAAATACTGGCAATGTTGCTGTTTGATACAAGGGTTGTTTGCCAAGTCAGGAATGGAAATGAGATCTTCCTTATATCCAAGAGAGAAAAGGGATGCTGTGTTTAGGGGCATATATAGGGAGTGGGAGGTGGGGGAAAGGGATAAACAGGTTCAAGTGCGTATACCTGTCTTCTAGCTCAAGTACCAATTAGAGCTGTCTGGAGAAAGTAGACTTGCATGGTTCACTTCTGTTATTAGGAAGAACATAGACCAAAGAGGTAGCATCAGGGGGTGTCAGCAGAGCACTATCCTGCCCTTTCTCAGCAGATATTTATGGTAATTTATCAGTAATTTATCTCCATACATATTTTGGCAAGTGGCGAAAACATTGTTCTCAGTGAAAAAACTAAGTTGTTTTCTGGAAAGAGTTGGCTGAAGCAACATAGATTGAGTAGGATTTAGGAGATATGAAGAAAGGAGCTGGAAGTGCCCTCAAATCTATGTTGTGGGAAGGACACAAAAGAGGCCAGAAAATTAGGAAGAATAAATCCAAGCTCACATTTTCCATTACGTAGGACAATTTGACCTCCCCCTCTGCGTGGTGAGCATATGAATCTATACACAAGCAACAACAAAATAGCATAGTCAGGTTTAACTTAGTGTTTACTATGCACTAAGCAAAAAGCATGGCTTTTAAAATAAGATCATGAAAAATAAAAAATAGAAAAGATATCATGCTTACAGCTTTTTGAAAGAAGATGAAGTACTTATTTAATAAACCTGAAAATATACAATGGGTGATATAAAATGCATACAAAATTAAATCAAGCAGGTACATTCATCACTGACAATAGAATAAATGGAACCAAGCATGAAACATTTATTTTAATGGCTTAAGGCAGTATAAGGATAATGACATAAGATAAAGAACTCTGTGAAAAATTTTTATATTTTTTTCTGTAGCCCATAGCACAAGGGCAAACAGGCGTTGGAGTATAGTAGCACTTGACACTTTTTTGACTATGATGGAGAACTAGGGTAGGAGGGTGGTTATCCTCTTAACAGGTTAATTGCAAATCCATTTAATTTAGGTGGTCAGTCTGGTTTTATTGTGTCAGTATTGACAGGACAACATGTTGTTTTGATTTTAAATTTGTAGTGCCCTCCATTATATGACACAGTTAGTATAAAAAACATTGAATTGAAAAGTCATTCTAAATTGTGAAGTATTTCATAGAAAAACTGTTAAGACAGGAGACTGTGAAGTGGTTATTTTAAATCTTATTCTAAAACAAAAGTTTGGCAAAATCAGCATAATGGCATATTTTGATGCAGCTGTTTTCTGATGTGAAGTTTTCTACTGAAAATTTTCCAAACAACTCTAGATAACAGAACTACATTTTCTTTAAAAACACTACCTCAGAAAGGTGTTCTAATCCTTGCATTCTTTTTGTTGCTCTGCTCTCAGTTCTCCCTCCCTCTGTTCACAGGGAACTAAAACACTCATCTGGACTGACTATGGTCAGAAACAAACTCAAGAAGAAGAAAACACTAGAAAAAACACCAAAGAAATAACTGATCAACAACTAAAGAGCCTGAAAGCAAAAATTAACATATAGAAAAAGTGAACTCTAAAAATTAAATACATAACAAAGCATTTAAGACTTGAAAAGGCAAATTAAAGTCATTTTAGCTTCTTTTGTCCCAATAAAACAGATTTTAGAACTCATGTATAATAAATAAATCTGGATCATATAGTGTTATTTACATTCTGAAAAGCCATAAGAAGCATAAGAGCCTAAATGTTGATCTCATGGACTGCTTCTCAGATAACTGGTAGTATTTCTAGTGTTCAGTGTCCTTGTAAAATACTCATTTCCTTATTTTTGCCTCATAGATTAATGTATTGCTTCAGAAAGTAATAGAATTTCCTAAATCCTATAAAGCAGACATAAACAATTAAGGGTGATCTTTAAAAGAATCCTGGTGTTTAAAATATGTTTTCCTCAGTACATCTGTAGTGGACTAGCACTCAAGAATTAGAAACTGTTACTAACCTGCTGACTTCAGAAATTACCTAATTCAGAATTCCCTGTAATATAAAATTGTTTGGGTTGGAAGGGACCTTTAAAGATCATCTAGTACACCCCTTCATCTATGAGCAAGGCCATCTTTCACTAGATCAGGTTGCTCAAAACCCCATCCGACTTGCAATATCCCCATGTCCTTCTCTGATCTAAATCAGTTCTTCCCCCAAGTCTATATTGATATTGGGGATTTCCCTGACCCAAGTGCAGGAGCTTGTACTTGGTCTTGTTGAACTTCATGATGTTTGCAAAGGCCGACTCCTCAAGCCTCAATTTCATGCTGTTGATGTAAGTAAGTATTGAATTTGGGAGTTTAATTACATTTCTGAATGTTACGTTCTGAACGTTAGGAGGTAAGGACATTAATAATGGGTTATGATCCTGAGCTATTCTGTTGATAGCTCACCTATTATAGCTACTTAGCTGCCCAACTCCTATGAGTTTAGAGGAGCTAACCCTGCGGGCCCTCTCTGGGAAGAAAACTGGTGCAGGGTTTTATAGAAATGGACTTAGACTCAGGGACAAGCTTAATTTTGGCCTTAAAATAAGTGCCAGATATATCTGCTGAAACCAGAAGCTTAAGCAGAAAACACAGTCAAAATTGTACTGAGAGCAGCACAAATAATAGAGCAAGAACTCTGCATTGTCTTTCTTCAGTTTTTCATCTCCACTGAATGTTGTCTTTCCAGACAAAAATGTCTGGACTGCAAAAGTAAGTAAGTGTGAAAAGGAGTATTATTAAATATTTACCATTTATATTAACTATTAGATATATTTAGACATTACCTTAAGAAATTGTCATATTCTGTCCCCACTGAAACTCAGTGTCTTCCCACCAATTACACCATTCCTGAAAGTAAAGGAGGGTCAGTGACTTGACTGCTTTCTTTTCCCCAGAGAAATTGTTCCCAGTTTCCCGATGTGCTTCCTCTGTGATCTCCAGAAAGGTTCATAAACTCGTGAACTGAGTATGCCGCTCCCAGGTGGGGATCAAGAAATGTACATTTTCGACCAGAGGCAGTATCCTTGGTACCTTCTCCGAAGGGATCCTGTATGTATTGTCAGTGAGAAACCCTGGACATAGTCAGTGCTTATGGCATCCCAAAATGTATTTACGTGAAGTGCAAGCACCTTCCCACCTGCAGCTATTCCCATTGCTCTTGTGAATGGCAAGCAAACGGGATGCCCAGAGGACCTGGTTTGCATAAGCACTGGTGGTGTGACCCCTGGCAGAAGGGTAAATGGGCTCTGTGGGCAGCTGAGCTCAGCCTGAGTCCAGCCTGCCAGTAAAAGCTGTGCAGATAGCTCATGCTGTGCCTTGGCAGAGAGCTGGGGGACTCACAGCCCCTTTGGAAGTGGTTGTTTGGGGGTTTTTTAAAGCTAAAATCTAGGAGCAGACTTTCTGCTTCATATCCTCACCTGTAAAAAAAGGGATACTTACTCCACCTCAGAAAGACTGCATATGAAGACACTGCAAATGGAGACAGGGTACCTCTGCTGTAAATTAGGTGTTTAATGGGTCAGATCAGTCATTCTCTGGCAGAGTTTATTTCTCTCCACTGAGTGGAGAGGGGGATTCTAGCATGACTAGCTCAGGCTTAGACATCTATCTTTCTGACGTTTAACTTAGGCAAGTGACTTCTGGGCCAAGGTTGCTAAAAAATCATGGTAATGAGTCACAGCAAATAACTGGGGAAGAGAAATTTCATCTGAGTTCCACCAAAGGGCACATTTTGACCCAGATAATTTCTTTCAGATTAGATCTGCAACTTCTGTTCTGTTTGGTCAGAATACAGCATCATCAGAGTAGAGAAGTGGGCACAAATGGAGGGAATTAAGAATAGATTTGATGCCAAATTCATTAAGTCTCGTAATTGTGAAAAGTAATATTCATCTCTGCTTGCTTTCCATTTTTTCTCATTTCTCTTTCTCTTTCCTATATTGCATATTATATTATGTCATTCCTCTTCTGTCATTTCTCTTCTCTTCTCTTCTCTTCTCTTCTCTTCTCTTCTCTTCTCTTCTCTTCTCTTCTCTTCTCTTCTCTTCTCTTCTCTTCTCTTCTCTTCTCTTCTCTTCTTCTCTTCTCTTCTCTTCTCTTCTCTTCTCTTCTCTTCTCTTCTCTTCTCTTCTCTTCTCTAATGTTTTTACTTAGTTACAAGACATTCTATATTGTTCTTTGAAAAATAACACCAAGAAGCTAATAACAATTGCATTATTCAGAGCAAAACACTGGTTTGAAAAGTCTGTGAGGAAAAACACAGCCTGCATGATTTTCTATATATTATATATCCCAACACCACAAACTTGGAAAAATTTTTTCTTACTAATTGTGTAAGTCAGTCATAAGTTTTTTCTTCAGGGGAAATGCTGTCAATTGTGACGTATTAAATAAGCTGAGGTGAAAACTACAGGCTGATTGATCTCAATACGTTCTTCATCAGACTGTTCTTATTCTTTAATGCTGATTGCTTCTCTATTGAGAACGAGAAAGCAGCTGTGGAAAAAAAATGGGTGACAAAAGTATTTCAGCCAGGGACAAGAGAACCTAATGTCTCACATGCAGTGAGAACCACCAGGCTGTGGGTGGGGAGGAAGCAACATTTCACTGGATTATTTTTTTCTTGTGCAGAAGGGAATACATTAAACTTGTGTGAAGATTAAAGGAATGAGGTGTTCCACGTCTTGAGTGGAAAGAAAGAACTTGAAGGACAAAGACAGAATCCAACGGAAATTTCATATAATGCTCAAGTACTGCAAGGTTTAATTGAAGGGAATGTCCTATCAAATCCAAACTCTTGATAAGCTTCAATTTAAGGATCACATTAATGATTTAATATAAAAATGATTTTTAAGTAAAGTACTCCCTATTCTTATCACATGTATAAAATGATCTGAGAGATTTAGTGAGGTTGGGGAAAAAAGGTTATTTAAGTTAGAGGACAACGTTGTCACAAGAAGAAATTGATGTAAACTAAATAGAAATCAATTTAAGCTAAAAATGATATGGCTTCCATCCATCAAAGTAGTTACATTCTAAGCTAGACTGCTGGGAGACCAAAGGCAAAAACCCTAGCCAGTTTAAAGATAATGCTTTTTAAAAAGGATTATGTGATGCCATTGTCTATGGTGGAGGTTAGACTAAATGACCCAAGAGGCCCTATACATGTTCTGTTGTCTGACGTTCTTAAATACAATAGTGCATGCGTGCTCAATTCCAAGTGGAGCTGCTCTTTTTCAACTAGTGGTACAATGAAATGTCTATATTTTTAATTTTTTTTTTTCTATTTCCGAGGAAAAGCTGAAGGCCTTACTTTGGGGAGCCAAGTGAAACAACAACAAGGAAAAAGTCTGGTATGCTGATATGATGACGTATGCGTGTGGTTTCACACGGCAAATGTGTAGTTCTAGGTGGTGGAAAACTGTAGGTTGTCATGTTAAGTGTGATGGTATTGATTAAAGATAACAAGTGGAAAAATGTACTTCAGCCTTCATATGTTCAGGATGCTGGTTTCCTGCTGCTATAAAACACATTAAAGATTTGGCTAGTTCTTGTAGACCTGAAGTATTAGAGAGGAGAGAAGTTTCCCAGTGCTAATTGATGGATTCTAACCTCTGGACTCCAGTTCCTCTCGTTAAGCCATCTATCACTGTGTGTCACGGACATGACTTCCTACAGCACTTCAAATGCCAGCCTTGTAATCATTTCCCTTATTCCCCTGACGTACCTGATCTGCCAGCTGTAGCTTTGCTTTTGCTCTCCACTAAGGTTGTGAACAGTGCTAAGGGGAACACGGATGGGTGCTGTGAAGTCCTGGCAGGCAAAGGCTCCAACTGGAGCACCTTACAGTTACCCTGAAGTCAAACCCTACCGATGGCATCCCAAGCAGGCTTCCATTGCTGTGCGAAATTCGGCTGGGCTGAGATAGGAACGCTAATCAAAATAACTCAGCTTTGGAAGTAATTGCCTCCTCCCATCTTTGACGTTCCCTTGACAGATGATGCAAGTGTGCAGTGGCCTCTGAGTTGCAAAATAGCCCATTAGCAGCCCCAGATGGCATTATTTGGGCGTACAGTGCTGCATGTTGAGCTGTTACAGCTTGTGGTCTCGCAGTTAAATTCTGCACAGAAGGCAGACGGTCGTATTGAAGAATGTGGAGTGCCCCGACAAAAAGTGTAACAGCTTCTCTCTGAATGTTGGATAAATTAGTTAATTAACAGGAGTTAAAAGTTAATAAAAATTGGTCCTCTAAGAAACAGTGTAGCTGCTGGAAGATGATTTATTTTTCTTAATAATAATGATAATAATAACGCACACACTTCAACATTTACTTACAGTTAAAACCCACTGACTTGTAGAATACAAGCTACAGCTGGAGCATATTTTTAGTATTATTGCTTATTATTTTTCCTGTTACTTTTCATGATTGAAATTTCTGAAATTTTGTAATCTTTCAAGCCACTGGGATGAAATTAATAATACAAATATTAACTTTAGAGCCTTCATTTTTTTAAGTACTAATCTGGGGACTCTTCTACTTTTGGATTTTGAAAACTTCATGATTCTTTTTTTCTCTACAAGCATGAGGCATCAGCAATAGATATATTTTTTTAATGAAAGCACATATTCTCATAAAATTTTAAATGCTATTAAATATCACAAATTAGTTTTACTTTAAAATTACTCAGATAGATACACTTCAACCAGTTTGGGATCAAAATCACTAACACATCTCAGTCACAAGATTATTGCACACATTTCTTCTACAAAGTGGCCACTAAAATATAGTGGAATAACCTTTCATATAGACTATTACTGACCCCATCAGAACAGTATAGGTTTAGTAAGTTATATGTGCAAAATTGCCTCAGTATTTCAACATAACTAGCATACAAATCTGTGCAAAATAAATATTCTGAATAAAACTGCAAATCTTCAACACATTTTTGTATTATTATAAGGCCATCTTGAGAAGACTTTTATTAAGACAGCTATTTGATTCAAAATTTGGTTTCCTTCTACATTTTTCTTCAGATTTCTACATAAGGTACAGGACCTCCCCAGCCTTCTTCCTCTGCTGATTAGGCAGTCATGCAGTGGTCCAAGTCCTTCCCATTTAAATTAAAACAGGGATTTGACTATCAACTTTTCCAACATTATGGGGACATGATGTAATCAAGAGAATATCTGGATTGCCTTCTGATGTATTTTCTACCCATAAACAACCTTCTGAATTCAAATTTTCTTTTCAGAACAGTTTCAGACTCAAAAAATGGACATTTTCCAATTAAAAAAAGTGACAAGCCTGATGTGATTATTCCATAGACAGCACAAATGTGCTAAATTATGCAGCCATAGAAAATATACTATTGGTCATATATTTTAGTCCACAGTTTGTCGGCTGTTAAAAAAATTAAAAAGAAAAAGCTGATCAGAGAATAACTGCTTTAAAAGTCTACAAGCCATAAATGTATACAGACACATTAAATATTATACATTTTATAGACACAAATATTCTACCATAATGTAAATTTAGACTTTCTAGAAATCCTACAATGCACACAGTTTCCCTGCTGGAAACATGATTCTAAAAAATACATGACAAGTTTTTAGACATTAGCATTGAGTACATGTAACTTTTCACAACACTGAAGAACTAAGTCACAGTGAGACTGAAAAGCTATATAGAACTGATTAATTTTCAAGTAACTATAATTATAAATTTACCCTCTTGTAACTTTATCTGGGAAACTCAGATCAGCATCACTTACTTACTGTAAATCTCAATAAATATGTCACATTTGATTTACTTGTTTAAAAAATCTTTTTTATTTGAACAAAAAAAAAGGTGTAAGCCTCATATTTTCTTATGAATCAAGAGTTGGAAGAGAAAGGTTTGCCAGAAAAAAAAATAAAAAATCCACAGGTCCAAGTTACATTTCTTACTCATTTACAGTCAGATTTGGCCAGGCTAAATTTTTTCTAAACAAAAAGTTGTTACTGTGCTAAGTTGCACATCTTGGCAAATGTATGCCTTTTGCAAAAAAACCCCCAAACCAACCTTGATTTCATATAAACGTTGTGCCTTAGACTTTTACTGTTCTAAGTTTCCAATACTCCTTAGCAGGCAAAACCCAATTATTTTAATGTATGGTTATTAGACTTAATAAAAGCAGACTGAGAAAGTACAGGGTGATAAATATTTTAGCTCATTGTATTTTCTGCTGAATATTAAATGTTACATTATTTATTGGGGAAGAAAAAAGAAGCACCAAGTGTTTAAATGAAGTCTGAGTAAATCCCAAAGACATTTGGTGTGCTTAAGTGCTTTATTTTAGCATTATTGCTTGAAAATATTCTTGAGTTTCTTTCTGTAAATGCTTATCATGAACATCTTCTTTTGTGAAGTCACAAGCTCTATTTTAACTTGCAAATGCCTAGCAGTGTGACATTTAATATTTGAGGGACAGGGGGGCAGATGTGAAGTGCCCTTGCCGTGCACTGGAAATATCAACATAGCTCTTCTGACTTAGCTAGTAAGAGTATTGATAGCAAAGACTGTATTTTTAAATTAAATATTAAAAGACTGGTTCAATTTAAAGCCTCCTTACAGCATCTTGGATCCAAAGTATTCACGAGGATTAAGCATTCTGAAGGTGAAGCTACACGAGGAGGCTGACCCCATCTGAAAATCTATCCAACCAAACTTTGTTCCTCCTCCCTTCACCTGTGCTCTTTCCTCCCTTGCCAACCTGTTTCCTCTGTTGCACTGGCTCTAGTAGATCGCTGGTCCTTTCTTCACTGAACAAATACAGCTCATTAGTGCTGAGGAAAACTGATCCTTTTTATTCATATACATGTTGCTGGGGCAGTTTTCTTCTTGGTTAGTGAGTTGAATCCTATTATTGAGAACTAACAGACCACTTAACAGTTAATTTTAACCCACAAGTCTCCAGGCTAGGCTCCAAGGCAGGAAGAAGTGCCACAACAGTGACAACCTAAATTGGAGCTAACCACCATTAGCGTATCTTCTGGCATCTGACCTAACCTAACCCTTTCCTGAGAGTTGGGATGTTGGGTGAAAGGGTAAACCAGGATGAAACAAAAATCTACCCTTCCCCTCCTCTTCAGGTTACTTCTCGCATGCCAAGTAAGTCTGAACCAGTTTAGGTACCAAGTTCTGACCTGCTGCAGTTCACAGGCAAACAGGTAAGCTTTTAATTAAATATGTAAGGCTACAAGCTGCAGTGGCTCAGGAGCAGCTCCTTTTTCTGACAGTGCTGCTCTTCCAGAGCAGCAGTGAGGAAGATGGTTGGGAAATACTGACTTCAGTCAACCCAGGTCAGTTCACAAAAACGTATCAGCTGACATTTTCTGCTCTAAACATGGCCTAAGATTCCTTTCCAACTAATAAAATAACAGTACCCTCTTCTGCTCATTAATAAAGTAATGAAAAATGGAAAACAATTCATTAGGAAAACAATGGATAATTTCTCACAAATAGCAAGCTTTTCCTAAAAGAGAATTTGGAAATAGAGTATCGAAAGCTCTGCAGTAAGTACTTCTAACAACTTGCATTTCATTATTATTTTCATTTTACAGTACTATAGCTATGTATAGTACAAAGGGAACATGGTCATTGTCTAAAGGTGCTCTGCAGTCTCAAGATAGCAATAAAACCATCAAGTAAAATGTAATTAAAATTTTACTCTAGTCCTGTATGTTGAATTGTGTAGGGTGGATTTTTGGGAAGTAGGTATGGTTGCAGACTCTCTCTTACTGCCACGATCTGTATATGATGCATATTTTGGGGAGTGGTATGATGAGGGAATTGCCATTGCCTTGAGCAACTCCTTCCCCATCCACATCATACCTGCCACAAGTGATGTTGCTAGAATCGTGGCCACTTCCTGACTGTGCTTGGCAAAAATCATTTGATGCTAAAGAAATAAACACTGTGATGAGTAGCTCCCTTCAGGAGCAAGAAGCACATTTAAAATTGTAAAAGATGAGATGTTATTTTGTTCAGGATATAAAAATCAATATCAGTATTGTTTGTGTCACAATGACCATAAAGAGATCCCTGCAGAGATCAGAACTGCAGCATGTCTTGAGGACTATGCGTACAAAGGCAAGACCCACCCTAACAAACACATAAATACATGGGGTAGGTAAAACCCACATTCTCATGAAGCACAGAGGAGTGAAGGTGAAATTCATGTCGTTTAACTTTAGTTGTGCAAGAATTAGGTGTCTTCTCTGAGGCAATTACTTGAATTCTCTTTATGGTCAGGAGGGATGGGTGGAATCCCTCTGAGGGTGAGTTAGTCTATTGTAAAATGAATCTCCAATACAGGTCGAGTATTTCACCCTATGGAGGTACCTGCTCTCTTCATAGCCTGTAAAGAAAGTCTAGTTTGCCAGCATAGACTAGACAATTTCTGGACAACTAAGTGAAGACTGCTGTGCACAAGTCAAAATACAAGGTCACAGAGCAAGTTCCTGCAGGAACAGAACCACATGTTGTGCTATGTCCCAGATGTCAGATATATGCACAGGAGAGTTTTTCAAAGTGAAGGAAAAAAAAAAAAGAAAAAGAAAAAAACATTGCCAAGTATTCTTTCAGTTAACATGGTGTGATAAATAACAAAGATAGGTTTTTCAATGTAAAGCCACATAAAAGGTCTCAAATCTATAAGCTCTAGTACTTCTGTAGCTGTCTTCATTGAGCCACTCATGTTCACTATTATTACGTGCATGAGTAATCTCACCTAGAAATCGAGTCAATCTCCTCAATTGCAAATTATTGACCAAAGTCACTGTAGATTAAATGTCCAAGAGGGAATTTCTTTAACACTAGCAAATGCCTTAGGGTCATTACTGGTCTATGTCTTCCTTTCTCAGGACTTTTTGTGTGTGGAAAAGGGAGATGCTGTAGTGCTGGTTCACAGCATGGTCACTGGATGAAGGTCCAAGCAGGTTTGTCTCAAGACTGGTGAAAATCAGAAAGAACATGGTCCTGGCCCTGAGAATCCTGCAGTGAAATCGGCGCAGATGAAACCTTCTGACTGTTACTTCCTCAGCTAACACTATGTGATTGACTGGCCTTTGATTGCTCAACTTCTTGGAAAATCTAAAAATCCCACTAGGTTTCGCCAAGCTGCTAAAATCCATAGCAACAGTTCAGTGAACTGAAAACTAAAAGGAAAAAAAAATTTCTAGAGTGGATCAAGTATTTTAATGGTCTCAAGATTCCAACCTTTTTTTACAAAAGATGGCAGGAGAAAGGGAAGGCCACAGGAAAATGCTTGATTTGCACCCTTTTAATAGGTGAAAATATTTCCAGAGAGAAAGCTGTGTTCACATCTTGCTGCAAGCTCCTCTGAGCTGTCAAGTGCAGCACTGAAGATGGCACATCCTTTATCTTAACTATGTGTGCTATGCAGTTAGTAACAGAATACATTATGGATGCCCAGCAAACGTTCTGCACGGAGTTAGTTAACCCTTACCGACTGAAAGAATACAATGCCAATATGCTTCCTTGAAAGAATCATTATGTTTCTTTATGGACCAGGTAAAAGAAATACTACTGGTCTCTGGTCAAAACTCAGGCTAAAGCCACTGATCTATAAAAAGACATCTATGAAGGTGTTCAAGGTTTTAAACTGAGTAGACAGAGGACTGTCTGAGGAAAAGAATGAAAAAGTACTGTTTCTCTTAATGCAGCCCCAAATTCCCAACAGTGAAAAAGAGACAAAAAGGCTGCAAAAACTGCAAAACTCTGTGAGGAGACAAGACAAAAACTTTAGAGTTTAAGTGCCAATGGAAAGAGGGTAGGAACTGTGAAGAAATATGTTATACCCTGCTGCAATTTCCTCTTGGGTTCTAGGGAACATAATTTGTGCATTCTTAGAAAATAAAGAAAGATTATGCCCCAAAGAAATAACTATCAATTTTTCCTCCTAGAGGAAATAGCCCATAGAACCCTAAATTCTGGCTAACCACATGGGTTAGACAAAACAAACAGAAAAACCTCTAAGGAACTCAAATAAAAATGAATGAATTATTCTCTCTCTTATATACATATAACATAGTAATAATATAGATCTGTACCTGTGGCTGCCTTTGCTAAAAGACATGCTGTCAATGAACTGAAGTGTTAGATGTAGAGTGAAGAGTATTTAGAAAATTGCCTGTTTTATGCTTCCCCTGTACTGTAAAGTAGGTAACTGGAATGCTAGAGGACAAAATCCACTTGCTACGGAAGATAATGTTTTAAGCAGGAACACTGTGTGGTCCTAAAGGCATTGACAGACAAATCACTGGAAAACACATTTGAAAAACCACCAAAAACTGAAAGAACACACCCACTATCCTGCCAGAAAACTAAATAGCAGTTGTTAGCCATGCAAAATATGGCACACTATTTCAAAACCACCATTTTCATTATCATAAGACAAAAAGAAATTGAAACCATGACAGTATTATTTCTGATAGCCCTAAAACTAAAAGAAGCATAACCAATTGAACCTTTGTTATTCAGGGAAAATGCGCAGCTGGGCTATCAAACTGTAGAACACGTTTCAATGACACTATCATCAAAATTAATCTCTGTATGATCAGCTGAGTCTGAGTAATTTTTCCCCTTATATCTGTACTTTAACTCCTTGCAGTACGGGTATAAAATGAGAGGATGCACAATAATTAACTACCATAATTTTTGTGCCTCTCTCTAATAAGACAGGAAAGTAGCTCTCTGTATTACATCAGTTCGGAATACCAATCCAGCATTTCTGAGAAAAGTTTTCCAGGTGTTCTGGTTTCAGCTGAGATAAAGTTAATTTTCTTCATGGAAGTTAGTGAGAGGCTATGTTTTGGATTCGGGATAAAAAAATGTTGATAATGTGCTGATGTTTTGGGTTGTTGCTGAGCAGTCAAGGACAGTCCAGCTTCTCGTGCTGGGCTGCCAGTGAGCAGGCTGGGGGTGCACGGGGATTGCTAAAAGACATGCTGTCAATGAACTGAAGTGTTAGATGTAGAGTGAAGAGTATTTAGAAAATTGCCTGTTTTATGCTTCCCCTGTACTGTAAAGTAGGTAACTGGAATGCTAGAGGACAAAATCCACTTGCTACGGAAGATAATGTTTTAAGCAGGAACACTGTGTGGTCCTAAAGGCATTGACAGACAAATCACTGGAAAACACATTTGAAAAACCACCAAAAACTGAAAGAACACACCCACTATCCTGCCAGAAAACTAAATAGCAGTTGTTAGCCATGCAAAATATGGCACACTATTTCAAAACCACCATTTTCATTATCATAAGACAAAAAGAAATTGAAACCATGACAGTATTATTTCTGATAGCCCTAAAACTAAAAGAAGCATAACCAATTGAACCTTTGTTATTCAGGGAAAATGCGCAGCTGGGCTATCAAACTGTAGAACACGTTTCAATGACACTATCATCAAAATTAATCTCTGTATGATCAGCTGAGTCTGAGTAATTTTTCCCCTTATATCTGTACTTTAACTCCTTGCAGTACGGGTATAAAATGAGAGGATGCACAATAATTAACTACCATAATTTTTGTGCCTCTCTCTAATAAGACAGGAAAGTAGCTCTCTGTATTACATCAGTTCGGAATACCAATCCAGCATTTCTGAGAAAAGTTTTCCAGGTGTTCTGGTTTCAGCTGAGATAAAGTTAATTTTCTTCATGGAAGTTAGTGAGAGGCTATGTTTTGGATTCGGGATAAAAAAATGTTGATAATGTGCTGATGTTTTGGGTTGTTGCTGAGCAGTCAAGGCCAGTCCAGATTCTCATGCTGGCCTGCAGCGAGCAGGCTGGGGGTGCACGGGGAGCTGGGAGGGGACACAGCCAGGACAGCTGACCCAGACTGGCCAAAGGGATATTCCCTACCATATGATGTCATGCTCAGCATATAAAGCTGGGGGAAGAAGAAAGAAGGTGGGGGGACACGTTTGGAGTGATGGCATCTGTTTTCCCAAGAAACCATTACGCGTGATGCAGCCCTGCTTCCCTGGAGATGGCTGAACTCCTGCTGGGCCATGGGGAGTGGTGGATGGATTCCTTGTTTTGCTTTGCTTGCGTGTGGGGGGTTTTGCTTTACCTATTAAACTGTCTTTATCTCGACCCGTGAGTTTTCTCACTTTTACTCTACCGATTCTCTCCCCCGTCCCACCGTGGGGGAGCGAGCCAGCGCTGCGCGGTGCGTATTTGCTGGCTGGGGCTAAACCACGACACCAGGACATAGGAATCATTTAACAAAGCTTCAGTCCAGCGTTCTCTATTTTGGTTATGGACATACGTGCCGCTGGTCTTCTCCAGCACATATTGCCTTCAAACTTATCTGCAGGAAGGTTTTATAGCCAATAAAGCCATGTTCTTCTCATTACTGTGAGGTTTGTAGGGCGCCTGCCCTTGGTAGGATCTCTAACGGGATAAAGCTGCAAAAAAGGGCCATCTGCCTTCAACAGTCCTTCTGATGACAGTGCTGGTAAAATATGCTGTTACCATTAGCAGCCAGCTGGCCTCTTACATCATTATACGTTACAAACGTTTTGCAGCAAGACAATATAACATCAAATGGCATTTTTAAAAACCACAGCGTGCTTTGAATTGTAAAAACATCCTTACAGATCGGGATTGGCTATGATCCTCAAGGCAGCCCATCCAGGTTCATATTTGTTTATGCAAACCTTTTAATTCTAACTTTGGGTATATTTCCTCTTTCCAAAAATGTAATGGTTCCTTTCATGCATGGAAAAAAAATGCTGATGGAAGAAAAATGTCTAACAGAAGTTGTATTTTCGATTAGAATATAAGAATTACTGTTCACAGAATTTGGCTATTTGGGTCTTATTTTTGCTTAATGAAATGTGACTCTCTGTTTATGTGTCCTGATATGACAAACCTGTATACAACAAAGGAGGCATAATTCTCGCAACATTAGAGGATGAGAGAAACTGTCTTACTCTATCTACTAAAAAAATCACATCTATCTCAAATTAAAAGGAAATATACTGTCATTTTCAGTTTTTGCTTTGCAACACTAGAGAGCTAATTTGTAATCACAGCAAAGCAAGTTGTATCAGATAAGCAGTGGAAAACTGGCCTTTGGGAAATTGAAAATGAAAGTGTTAAGTAAGAAGAAATACATGGAATATGTTAATTCCCCCCCTCAAATAAATAAATTCTTTGCTGTTTTTCAACAAAGAAATTTTCAAAAAAAATATGCCTGCAAAATCAGCTGATCTGCAGCAATACCAATAAAAGCTGACAAAAAGAAAACTCCATAAAATGAGAGAGATAATTCCCCTCAAAAAGTGTAAGCAAAAATTGGTTTTACATTGCTTTGGAAGAAATTAAAAGTTAATCTTGAGATACCATAATTTCTTTCGAATTGTAGTATTGCTGCCATAGAGAGAAAAGACAATGGTTAAGGAACCAAAGAATATAATTTAACTTATTTATTTTGTAAGTTATTGAATTTATTTTGTAACTGTTGACAAAACGGAAGAAATGTGGTGATCCCAGAAAAAAATCCTGACTGGGAAACAAACTGAAACTTTCTTAATATTCAGGAAAAGAAATCCTGCTTTGCACTACATATTATTTTTTAATAGAAGATACTCATTCGAGGCTACTCAAACAATCGAGCCACCCTTGAGTGTCCTGTAAGTACATTAGTCATTGTGCTGCTGATTACTTTGAGTATTGGAAGCCACTCTTCCTTTTTAAATGACACTGAAGTATCTTGAGGAACAGTGTTCCTATGTAATACGTTCGTGGGAAAATATATGCAGCTACTTTACTCCATTGTGCTGAGTTTTAGAGGTCATTGTTATTTATTTCTTTTCAGAAAAGCCTATAATGCAGCAGGTACCATTTAAATATTTTAAAAAGCACATTCACAGCTTTTTTGTTTTTATATTTTAAAAACCTCTACAGTTCTATGTCTGGAAATAATGGCAGATGTAATGAAGCCAGCGTTTCTTTGAAAAATATCCTGGCCGGGCAGAAATTTCATTTTATTGTTATTTTTGTTTTGCTCTGTAAATAGCTCTCTGCATTGTGTTTGTGTGGCAAGGTTTCGGTAGCGGGGGGGAGGGGGCGATCAGGGCTGGCTTCTGTGAGGAGTTGCCAGAAGCTTCCCCCGAGTCTGACAGAGCCCATGCCAGCCGGCTCCAAGATGGACCCACCGCTGGCCAAGGCCGAGCCCATCAGTGACGGTGGCAGTGCCTCTGGGGTAATAAATTCAAGAAGCAGAAAAAAACGAAATCTGTGCAGCAACAGCAGCAGAGAGGAGTGAGAAGATGTGAGAGGAGCAG
>NW_010516917.1:8640-40059 GCF_000687285.1 Phaethon lepturus | reverse complement strand
CCCCCAGCAGCTCTGAACATCTTTTGAAATGCCCAAATACACATGAAAACTTTTCCTGGGAGTTTGAGTTACAAATTTAATACCCCACCTTTCCCAAAACATGAGATCTTTTGAGCCATGAACTTGGTGTAGGATCTATCCCTGCTTGTCTTGGAGTCTGGAGAACAAGTCTTACAAGGAGTGGCTGAGGGAACTCAGCTTGTTCAGCCTGGAGAGGAGGAGGCTGAGGGGAGACCTTTTATCGCTCTCTACAACTACCTGAAAGGGGGTTGTGGCAAGGTGGGTGTTGGTCTCTTCTCCCAAGTAGCTAGGGATAGGATGGGAGGAAATGGCCTCAAGTTGCACCTGGGGAGGTTTAGACTAGATATCAGGAAAAATTTCTTCACCAAGAGAGTGGTCAGGCATTGGAACAGGCTGCCCAGGGAGGTGGTGGAGTCACCATCTCTGGAAGTGTTCAAAAAATGTGTGGACGTGGCGCTTCAGGACATGGTTTAGGGAACATGGTGGTGTTGGGTTGGTGGTTGGACTTGATGATCTTGAAGGTCCTTTCCAAACTAAGTGATTCTGTGATTCTGTGAATTAATCCGTGGATCATTTGTTCTTTCAAATCACCAGTTATGTAACTGTGATGAAGTAAGAGATTATAATTCACTGCAGTTTTTAATTGAAATGTAGACATTGGTGGAGTGAGAAATACATTTATCATTGAATTGAATGACTGTGAAAAAAAGATTATATATTTTTATTTATTTGTATTTATAATGATCTGCTGTTACAGTAGTAGTATTATAAATTTCTTAATCATGTGTCAGCTTGTTTGGTTTTTTTTACTTGAAGATATTAAGTAGTGCAGAAATATATATGTCTATTTATGAAAGAACATCATTACAAATTAGTACAGTCTTAATTATGAAGTGTGAGAATTGTCAACCTCCCTCTGCTTTCTGTCCTCGCAATAATATGAGCAATGGCTTCAAGCATCCCTATAAGAAGTAATATATTCGCTACTTATCTACTTTGCTTCCTGACTAAGAGCACAATACAAATAATAAACATAGTCAATGGCTGAATAGATGCTTCCAAATATAGAGATGTGCCTCATGAACACCAAATGAGCAATCCCTGAAGTTCAAGACTTTTGTCCTCATCTGTAACTATTTTTCTTATCCTTTTCTGGAAGTTCTTGGCCATAGTTCATATGGGAATGGCATATTTTGTGGCATTACAATATGTAGAGTGCAATTTTAAGGTTGCATGTGTATTCCTCTGGGAAACAAGTTAAAAAATAATGATTGTTTAAGAAGTTATTCACAGATTTGATACTAGTGAATACTAATACTTTTTAAAAAAATAATTAATTAAATCTGTTAAAATGAAATTATATTAAGACTTAGGCAATAGCTATGGATTTAATGGATTAAGGTCTACCTCATTTCCTTATTTTAGAGAAAATATCTTAAATTGCCATCAAGAGGAATTGCATAGACTTTCCTCTACAAAAAGTAAGGGCACTCTTTGCATGCTTTAGTAGAACAGTCTGTCGTGGTGTCCCAGATAAGAATCTACTTTTGGAGTAGTTAGCTAATTGGAGTAATGCTAAGGAATTTCATGAACCTATGTGTCTGACATACGTAGGAAATCGTTCGAGTTAGTAAAATCATTTCAGAAATCAAATTCTGTTGCTTACTTGCATGAACACTCTTATTTTTATATTAAGAATTCTCACTTTTTTTAGTTGAAATATCTTTCTTAGTGACATCTGTTTAAAATAACCATGTTTACTGGGGTTAATGATCCTCTGATGGTAGGTAGGCATATTAGAGTGTTAACTGGAACTGGACAATCCTGTGTTTAACTATCTCTCTGCTTCATGCTGAGAGGCTCCAATGTAATTTTCATGACCTTGTGGGTCTGTAGAAGTATCTTACATAAACTGAATTCTTCTACCCTAAAGGAATACTTTATGATGTCCCACTGCATAACTCTGACACCATAGCTGATTCCCAGGTTCCTGTAGTGCTCTTAAAGTAAACTTAACCTTCTCCATCACAGCTTTTACACATGGGCTCCAAAATTGTTGTTGCCCAATAATTAAATCTTATTAAAAATAGCAAGGGCAACTGCATTAATCATGGAATTTTTCTAATAACACATTCTGTTTGAGTTAGGTGAGGAAATATCTATGGTGAACCTTCAAAATCTCACTTGCGCTTGCATTGCAGACTGCTTATTTATAGCTCTTGGTAATAACTTCAACTTATTTATGTGAACTGTATTCCATATTCAGGTTTTCATATGTTTATTTTCCCTCAAGGAATTTCTGAAATGTTGTAATAGAAATTACATCTCTAGTGTATATCATGGCCAAAGTCTACAATTTGTTGTCAAGAGAATCACTAGAAATTCAAACTCAAAATTTGAAAGAATCTTACCTCATTCTAATTGTACCAGGTACTGTACAATGCATTCCTACATTCCTGAAGGAATATAAATATGTGCTCCATCTAAAAATAGTTGTGAACACTCGTTTGAGAGTGTCATCTGCTAGCTCTCATCTAAGAGTAATGTAAATATTGTAATGTCCTTTGCTTTGAATTTTACGTAAATATTGGATTTTCTACACCTACAGTTTTCACACTGCTAAGATAAACTCTGAACAATGGACTCAATTCCCACAGTTTTCTTGTGTGTTCAAAATATTTATATACTATTGCAGTGTTCCCTAGAGTTACTCAAAGGATAACGTGGGCCATCAGACAGACAGGCAGAGAGACAGAAGCAGCTGAACAATCCACTGCTTCTTTCAGTTTTCTAAAGGCTCTGTTTTGTTACAGGTGAAGATTTTATGAGGGCATTGGTGCAACTAAAATGTTGTTTAGGCCTTGTTTTCCACCAGCATGGAAACTGCACAAAAGGGTCCTTGCTAATCAAACGTGTACAAAGAGGAGAGGCAAAATGGCATGTGGCAGGTGCGTTACAAGGGTAATACCAAAGCAGCATGACTGCTTTGGATCAAAGCTCTCTACAACCTAGTGCAATGTTTCTTATGGTGACTGATACTTGCTGGGCCATCATCTTACGTGTATACCCTGATGCAATTTTTGCCATCCACCCCCAGAAGCTTTTGTGGTATGCCAGTTGGAGCAGGATTTTGAGGGGTGGAAGGTGGATCAATCACTTGTGCTGACCAGTGTTCTAGCACTGTACTTTCTTTGCTGGTTACCTACCACCATTATCGCTTCCGGCATCAATCATATAGTTAAAAACGACAGGCATAGGAGGCAGAAAAGCAAGGGCAAAAAGATTGCCTGGTGTTCTAACTTTGTTTTCCCTTTCCTGTGAGATAGTCTGTGTGTATTGGAGATTGATTTCAGAAATAGAGAAGAAACTATTCGTTGGTTGTTCTGCTCGTTTGTTTCTGTGCTTGTTATTCTTTCATCATCTGGTGTTGTGAACAACTACTGTGGACAATCTGTGTTGTCCAGCCACAAGTTATCCTCAGAAAAACCCAACAATTGGCACATGCTTCTGTAACCACTCATTGGCAATTGGCAAGTTCCCAGATCATATTATCATCTTGGCTTCCTAACCAGGACAACTGCAATATGGTAGCTGCATTCCTTTTCTTGGTAGACACTCTTTTTTTTTTTTTTAAGCTTTCGTGTGTAAATACTCAGCTATACTTTTACACTTACAATATAATGCCTTGTTATTGTGGGCTAACCCCAGTAGGTAGCTAAGCCACACACAGCTGCTCACTCACTCCCCCACAATAGGATGGGGGAGAAAATGGGAAGGATAAAAATGAGAAAACTCACGGGTTGAGATAAAGACAGTTTAAGAGGTAAAGCAAAAGCCACGCACACAAGCAAAGCAAACCAAGGAATTCGTTCACTACTTCCTGTCAGCAGGCAGGTGTTCAGCCATCTCCAGGAAAATAGGGCTCTGTCATGTGTGATGGCTGCTTCGGAAGACAAGTGCTGTAACTCCAAACACCCACCCTTCCTCCTTCTTCCCCCAGCTTTTATTGCTGAGTGTGATGCAGGATGACCCTTTGGTCAGTTGGAGTCAGCTGTCCCAGCTGTGACCCCTCCCAACTTCTTGTGTACCCGCAGCCTCCTCGCTGGTGGGGCATCATGAGAAGCAGAAAAGGGCTTGGTGCTGTGTAAGTACAGCTCAGCAAGGCTAAAACGTCACTGTGTTATCAACACTGTTTTGATAAAACATCCAAAACATCACCCCATACTAGCTATGATGAAGAAAATTAACTCTATTCTAGCCAACGCCAGTACACTGGTGAAGCATTATTTTTATTTGTTCAACCAGATTTAAAGTCCTATGTGAACGCAGTGAGACATACGTGATCATATAGTTTGGACTCTGTTGCCGCATCCTTTACAGTCTTTCTTTTAGGTGTAAAATCTGCTCGCAGATTGCCAAGTTTTGCTTTTACCTTCTATGGGACATTGGAAAAGGTTCCTAATGATAATGTTTATTAGGTTTGTTTTTCCATCCTTTTAGACGTTCACATATTTTCAAATGTAATGAGGATAGTAAAGAGCCTGCTATTTTCTGAAGGTTTAAAATACTCTGCTGTCTATTACAAAAGTTAAAGATTTTGGTGATGAGGATAGTAAAGAGCCTGCTATTTTCTGCTGTCTATTACAAAAGTTAAAGGTTTTGGTGTGAGAAAAACATTCCATTGCAAGTGTCTGTAAAATGTCCGTTTTTCCAGAATAGTATTAAATCTATGAACAGGTGATTCTCTCTGTGTCTTTGAACTTTTCACAAGGGACATATGAACCATTAATTGTAAGTTCTCTGTTTTTAAACAAGGAAGGCTAATGTTCCATCCAAACACAGTGTGGAAATTGGATGTGTGATAAAATGTGTTTAACTTCAGGGAAAGGGAATGAACAAGATTTCAGCCTAAAGCCACAAATACATTACTGTAATTTTTAGCTCAACTGCGATGAGAGCCAGGACACTGACTCAGAAGATTAATGCACTAGACTCTTTAAAGACTCTGCCCCTAAGGACCAGTCCACGTGTTAACAATACTTTTACAGATCAGTCTTTACTATTGTGGAATTAAACAGTGACTTTATTGCCTCTAATTGTGCTAACAGGTGTCCTTTTTTTAGACAACAGGTTACTATTGGCATCTCTAGTTCTACAAAGAAGAATTACTGGGACATTGAATCTTTTTTTTTCCCCCCTTAAATTTTTGGCTGGGAGACTGAAACAAAGATACAGAGCAAAGCAGTAAGTTGAACTTTGTAGAAGTGCCCTAATTCATGCACAGCTCTGCTTCTTGATCCAATATTCCCTTTTCCAGTTTAATTTTCCCTTTCACAAGCTGTTGTGGGTATTGGTATTACTGAGGATAATTTCAGAAATGCAGTTAAAGGGTGGCAATGAAAGTTTGCAGTGGCAATGAAAATGAGAGGGATCAATATTGAGATATCGTTCCAGGAGCTATGTTATCTGTCAGTTTGGTAATGCTAAGATGCCTGCTTATGGTTGGAGACATGCTGGTTGTATATTTAGTAAATGGCTTAACTTCTTGTTATTATTAAATGACTTAACTTCTTTTGTCTCTGTTTTATTAATTTTTTTACAAATATACCATGTTAATAATGCTATTGCTTTAATAATAAGTTTGAATAAGTTCACATTTTTTCCTTTCATATTTTGAGAAACTACATTTAATTCACCCTGGAGGCTGGAAAAAGACCAGTAGTGGTAGACTTGTGAAAAGGAAAGTAGGCATATAAAATTGATTGAGGATAGTTTCCTTTATTAGTTGCATATAAACATAAATTTTTGTAATGCACACAAATCCTGTGATTTAAAAACATAGCTACTTTCAGAATTAATGGATAATCTACATAATTTACATAGATCAATGCATATGCATGCATCTGGTTTCCTATCAGTATTCATCTTTTAGAACAATGCATACATTTTCATTTACAATCTGAATAAAAGTGGCTGATAACATCTTACCTTGTAATAAACTATACAGAACAACATACCTAGTACAGTGATAATGCTTTTCCAAAGATTATGTATAAAGACAATGCTTCTCAAGAAATATTGTCCAGCAGAAAAAATTCAACTGCAGTTGAGATACCTCCTAAGAAAAACTCAACAAAAGCTTTATAAAATTAACACAAGCACTGTATCTATTGACCATCTACTTAAAAACCAAACAAGCACAAGGTATTTACAAACCAATTTTACACCAGTTTTAAAATACGGTAACAACAAAGGTGACATTTGGGTAACCTACAATTCAGTTCTTGTCCAGAATAGGAAGGGAAAAAGAAATTACCTCCAGAAATCACTCACCTGTGATCTCTCCAGGAAATTTGACCTTTACCTGCTGTCTGTCAGCGTTTGTCTTCCCTTCGATATTTGACTTCACAGCTTTCAAATAGTCACTGCCTGTGTGAATGGGAAACACAAAGCCTGCCAATAAGGTTTCCCAATCTCCTTTCAGTGGTGTCCATCTTTTTTGAAAAAATAATTTTTCGTTCCCTTGCCAACTTTGTCAAGCCCAAGAGCAGCAGCAGAAGCGGTATAGTGGGCTTGGTCTGGTCTTTAAGACTGCAGGCAGGTTCTAATCAAACACAGTAATCAGCAAATCTACCTCATGTCTTTGTCTTTATGATTTACTAGCATATTTGTAAATTTAAAATTTAGGAGAGACTATAACCAGACTTCACTTCCAGGAGAGGATACTGTTCAGTACTAGTTTCTTTTTACCTATCTTTGCTTACACATGTATTCTGTGACTTAATTGGTGAGTGATAGTAGGAGTTAGGTCTTTTTTTTCCAAGGGTCAGTTTAATCAGCATTTGTCTGTGACCATACCTGGAACTGGAATGTTTACATGACAAAAGCACACAGATATGTTATCAAATCAAAGGCTCTGCCTTACTTGCTCTCTCCAAATTTCCATATAGACTTGCATTCTGCTTGTCAGGGTCTGGAGTCCAATTACAAGACCTCCCGCCCTGCCCATGGCTCAGGACGCCATGTCAACCCCCTGGGGCTGTCAGCCCCTGCCCAGCGACACCGCAGCAGGGCAAGTCTCCACCTCCCCACAGCCCTGCCCAGCCATGGGCCCTGCCAAGCCTGGTCCCTGTCCCCAGGGAGGTGCCGGGTGCTGGGGCTGGGGCATCCCCAGTGCCCGCCAGCTGCCCTGCTGCTGTCTGGGGAGGTGGGACAGGCCCTGGCTGCCAGGCCCTGCCATCACCCACCCCGGGGGAGACCCCGGCGCCTGGCCCTGCCGTGCCCTGACACCGTTGCAAGTGTTGTTGTCAGCGAAGGTCTGTAAGATGGATGTTTTTCCTTTTTTAAACCCATGAGCAAAACCCATCCCTCAGTCAAAAAAAGGTTTTCAAATTCCCAGGCAGTACTTACCTTATGCAATATTTTAAACGGTAGATAAAGCCTCTGTCATTGAAAATTGTCACACTAGAAGAGGGAGCAGCAGAGCTCTGTTTGCCACCCATTGCAGAGGAGTGCAGCCTAGTCTGCAGTGTTTAATTTAGGTCCCCAAGTCAGTCGTTTGTTTTCTTTTCACATAGTTTTTTCTTATTTTTTTTCTTGGTACACATTTCAGGATTAAAGCATGAAATCCTTTATAGTATCTGTGGTCATGATTGCAATATTAACAACATGATTGAAATATTAACATTGCAATTAACATAATTGCAATATTCTAAAGATGCTGTTACTCATCCCTTTTCCTTAGATGGTCCATAAAATTCTCAGTATTCCTGTTACATAGTATCTTGAGAGCATGCTTACGCTGTTTGCGAGGAAAAAATTCAATTCCATCTGTAACTTTGGGGAACGTGTAACAGTAGAAGCCTTCCTGGAATTTAGTAAAGCACTTGCAGTCCCAGAAGTGCATGTGGCCATCATGGGAGCAGTGCTAAGGGAAGAGAGTAGATTAAATGAGGTTTTGCTCTCTCCCAAACTGTTCCTTCAAGAAATATATTTTAGATTAATAGATTGCATCTAAAAGTGTTCAAGCAGAAAGTGCAACAATTTCCTATATATCTAACCAAAATGCAACTTAGGCTTCACTTTATTTGAATGGAGGACAAAAATAAAATGAGAGACTTATCAGCTAAGGCTGTTTCTTTGTGAGAAACCTCTCCTTATGATGAGGTTTTTTTCTAGGTTATTGTCTTCAACATGAAATGGCGAGAACTGATAACACAGTGCAGGTCATTTCACTTGAATACATTTCCCAAGTCTTGGCTTTAATCCATTTGTAATCAGTTCTGATAAAAAGTTAATATAGGGAAATGGGTTACATCACCTGAGCCAGAAGGTTCTGTAAAAGTAACAGAATCATGAAAAAAACATATGAGTATGTTTACTTGTCTAATCCTTCACATTTACTTAAATATAGTACCCTTTTGTGCTGTAGAGAGGAAGCCTCCATTTTCACAGTGAATGTCTTTATGGTAAATAGCTTACTTTGGAAGAAAAGAAAAAAAACTGCTTTAAATTAGGAAAAGCAGACAAAACTCATTGTGTTGTTTTTTTACAGAACTTTGTTGTCACATACAATGGTCGTTCTGGATATTTTTTATAAGCCTCTGGTTTATTAAATAGATTAGATTTGGTTCAGATGTGATACTATCACCAAAGGATTCTCAGTGGTGTTAACAATATATATCAACAATTGCATCATCTGATTCTGGAAAAAAGGACATAAAGTACATACAAAAATTTTTTTGGAAATGACTCAAAAAATTTTGCTTCTAACCTCAAATTTGTGTAGTGTAGCATGTTCTGCAAGAGTTTCATTTTTTTCTCAACATGGTAGACTACTGTTACACTACACTATTGTTAATAATTTTAAGATAGTTATACATTAAAGTACAGAAAACATTCATTTCAGATTCAACAGGTAGTTTTGTTTGCTTTATTTTGAGGCACCATCTCCTTGTTCAGCTAATATCCTATTAAGTCAGGAAACTAAGAGCAAGTGCAATGTAATACTAAGTGCAGGTGTAGTGTACAATTGAATTCGACTTGTATAATTGTTTTTAAAATACTGTTTCTTGACATAATTTTGGTCTATTCATCATTCTTGTAAATTCTGTCTTTCCACTTTTCTTCAGGTAGAACCTTCTTTGTCCCTGGTAGTATTTCCATGACAAAGATCTTGCAAGTGGATTTTTTTTTCAGGCTGCTGAAACGAATGAAACATATGTACATAAAATCAACATCTGCTAATTTTAAAAATGTTTGAAACATCCATTTCTGGAGTTGCCTCTTTTCAGAGAAGAGCAGATACAAAATGAAATCTTAAAAAAATGGAGATTTAAACAAAGGTGATGAGACTGTGACATTTTGGTGTGGCTCAAAGAGAGAGTGATACATCTTTACCATCCATGTGCTCCTCTCAGGATGTATTGTTCTTTAAAGGTACAGGAGCTACTAATTTCTTGTTTCTTATAGGAGAGGCTTCCAGGGGTAGTAATTTTTCCCTGGCTTATATGTCAGATAGCCATTACCACCTATCTTCTGTTGAAACAAACACTGAAATAAATGGATTTGACTGTACTTGTCTTGGTCAGCTAACTGTACAATAGGTGAGACACCCACAGGTATCTTTCATTTGAACACGATTTAATCTGACTTTGCAGAAATTTTGTCCTCCTCTGAATCGAGACTCACTGGCGAGACGCTCTAACCCCCACAAACCTTAGTTGTGGGGTATCATCTACTGCATTCACCAAGCACTGCATTATGCTGCTTGTCAAAGTCTGTTAAGATTTTTTCCTTCTTGATTCATTTTCGATTAATAATACAACTAAGCTGTTGCAAGATGACAGCCGCAATGTTGCTGTGTTTTTAATATTTTCTTCCTTTGACTCTGAAGATACTTCCTTTCTGACAGGAGTCCTCAGGGTGAATTTGAAGGCCTTGAAATTAAAAATGATTCATGTAGCTGCTGACACATATTCCTAGGCAGAAGCAGAATAACAAATCAAAACCAAATGTCCTTTACATTTTCTCTCAAGTCAGCTATTTTACTTAAAAGAGCCTAAATTATTAGCAAAAACTTCATTTTTACTAGGGCTGTAGCACATGGGAAAAGTATAAGAAGTAATAGGTAAAAAAGGAGCTGTTCTTTTAAACTCATGTTCAGTGCTAGGATTTTTTAATCTACTTCACCTTTTCACTGCATTACTGTCCATTTTATCTATAGTTCTGAATTTTGCACCATTTATGGTATGACAGATAACTCCTCCCTGTAGAACATACGAATTGAAGTACTCATTGGCGCAAACATACAGAGGAAAAAATTGTTTTCTTATAGGAGTTAGGACCTGGAAGAATATCCAGCCAGATGTTTTTTTGGTACTTTTAGCTTTTGTGGTACTTTTAGAAGCCAGCCCATAACGTTGGCTGTGCTGCAGGCTGCCTGTGGCTCAGGAGGATATTGGAGCACCTGCTTCTGTAGTGCCATAGTCAGCTCAATTCACTTTATATCTGGGGCCTTCTCCAGGGCTTGCTCAATTTACTTGTACAGAAGGACACTCCAGCATAGTCTGACTCGCCGGTGTCCCCTGCCTGCCTACGTGTTTCGTGTCCTCAGTAACAAGCAGGGGCTGAGGGCAGCTCTGCCACCTTGGGCATTGCTGGGGACTCGTGAAGGGACCAGCTAGCCTTTGAACTGGTGTTCCCTGCAGCTGCGGACTGCTGCAGACATGCTCTGCTCACAGACCCTGCCTGGTACGTAGTGACAGAAGAATAGAAACAGGCTTTGTTGGCATTTCTCTTTTTGACTAGTCAAAGTGGAAAGAGACAAACATGTTCAATGATCTTAAAGGTCTTTTCCAACCTAAATGAGTCCATATGATTCTATGTTAGCGTTTCCGTGTGCTGGCCAGTTTCTTATAACATGGACACTGAAACACCCATGCATCAAATGGCAGGGAAGTCTGTCTGAAGATCACCAGTCCTCATACTCATGGCAAAAAGGGTTTCCTATCTGGTGGCAACCATCGTAGTGCCTGGGCAACATTGTAATGTCAACTGGTTTCACTTTTATGTAGCTGTTGTTATGTCTGGTGATTATGTTAGAACATCAAAAGCAGTTTGTAAGAATGTGACCAGTGACGAAATAAAAAAAATGATTTTTTTAGTATTATTTTTCACATTTTGTAACCATTTCTGTTTTGAAGCGAGAGTGTGGCAATTGGGAGGGAAATATTTCTGGAAATAAAAAGACAGATTTTGTTTTCATAGTAAGGTTACATGAAGTTTTGACAGAGTTCTGAGCCTCTGAAGGACCCCCATTTGCACATGTCCAAAAGCATTTTTAAAAAGATTGTCACTAGATTTGCTGAGTGGGCTCCAGCCATGTTAAACAGGGCTAAATATAAGCGCTAAGCCATTTTGCTGAAGCTGTATAAGGAAGTAACAACAGTACAGTAATTTTGTCACTTATTTGACCAGGAAGGAGAAAATGGTGAGTCCCAGTTATAGTTTTTTACAGACATTTAGTAATTTTGAGCTCCAGAACCTTACTACGGATCTACAAAAAGCTATTGGAAGCCTTTATGGATGACATGACTGAGAAACTGCAGTAGGTCTGCTCTGGAAATCTTGGAGATCTATCTAAGCAATTGGCAGACTCTGAACTTGCTCAAAGCTTAAGATGCTCAAAGGATCTCTCCTGCATAGTCAAAGAGAAAAAAGCCAGCAAGGACACTAGTTTAAACCACTTTTTATTTTTCTTAAATAACATCAAAATCTAACCTATTATTTAACTAGCTTTTGCTAATTTCTTCTATAATAATAGAAGTGATAGATATAAAGTGGTTGTCTGTGGAAAAATGAGCTGTTTCCATGTAATACTTTGTAAGTCTGTACACTTCTTATACAAGTCTATATTATGTGCTCTTCATCAGCATATGATGAACTTTTGAATTGCGTTACACATTGTTTCCCCTGTCTCCATATTCCTAGAAAGCTGAGGTGCAGTTGTCATTGCATGCCAGCAAAACAAGCTAAGTGATGCTGATGCTGAAACAGAAACTGTTCTTTCTGCAGTAACTTGATTTTGGAAGTATTTCTACCATATAAAAAAATGCTTCGTTTGTCTGCAGTTAAATAAAAATAAGTTACCTATGCGTATCTGAACTGGAGCTGCATGTGGACATTCCAGAAAATAACTCTTTTTTTTTTCAGTATCAAAAAGATGCTGCACTTATGAAGGCACACAGGGCAATCGCCTATAGAGATTTAAGATCCTTTATACTAGGATCCTAAAACTTCTAAAGAAATGTTTTGCTTTATAAAAAGAAATTTGCACTATATATGAAAAACGAATGCTTGAATTACTGGTATATTGTAGTGTCTTGGATCCCAGTTTCAGTTAACTTTCCTGTTTGTATCTCCAGTCATTCTGAGCAATACAATATAATGTGATTATAATATCCATTATGAAATCTCTATCTGGAGGTACTGTCTCGAGTGAGATTGTGTGTTTACAGTTATATTCAGCATGATAGAATAAATCAACAAATACATTCAACAACAGCTCTGGTTATTAGTGATGCACAATCATAGTTCATGACTTTCATAATCCAGACCTATTTGAACTGGTAGATATATTTTTTTTCTATCTTGTTATTGTTTCTGTGTATTAATTCCTGCAACTTCAAGATAAGGCCCTGATCTTATAAACAGGTGTATGGGTGCTTAGTTTTAATACTAGCCTGTGCCTGCATTGGTTAATGCCCTAACCTATATGAAACAGATTAAGATAATGCAACCAAATTATTTTAACTGTTGCAATCTGGAGTGTAATGCATGTGAACTCCTGCACTTCATATATACACACAGTCCTGAGGTCTTTCCAGGAAAAGGAGAAAAAAATTTTCTTGCACATTAGACTTAGAATTTTCTGCCTTCTTCATTACAAATAGGAAATGAAACACTATGCATGGGTTCATAAAATTAAGAAGCAGTGAGATGCAGAAGCATGCAAAACCATCAGATACTACCAGAAACAGCATGACCATATTAAAGAATAAAAAGATACTTGGGCAAATTAGAAGGTAGAAAAAACAACTAATGTACTTTTTGAGTAAGTTAGGAAGCTATTATTTTCAGGATTGCAAGAACAAAACCTGTTTTCAGTGTGATGTTGAAGAGGAATAAGAATTATCTTGGGGATAGATACGATCTGTGTATATTTCAGGTGTCTGCATTAAAAAATGGAATTATAAGAAACTGTGAAAAAAAAATACCGCATTAGTCTAGGCAAGACAAAGTGAAATAACGAATAATGATCTTAGCTGAAGTAGAACTGAAGTATTTCATTATAATAGCTATAATTTGTTGGTCTGTGAGTCTAGAGACACATTCCCTTAGGACTGTTTTTACGTAAGCAATACTTATCTTTGAAATGTATATTCTTTTCCTCTTTTTTTTTTTTTTTGTAAACCATGTACCCTATGTACTCTTACAAAAATCTTGCCTGTCAGATCTGGTACAAAGAAAAAAGTGATTGGAACCAAAAATTTTGTTGTCCCTGTTTCTGGGTTTCCTCACTTAGGGTCATGAAGTGGGCTGTGGGTCACACCAAATGTTCTTGTGTCTTATTTTCTGACATACTCTTACTATCTGATGACTGGAAGTACATTTAATACATAGCCAGAATCCAGGCACTCCTTTTTCCTTACTACTGTGTGAGTGGACACTATTGTGTTGGTTATGTAACAGGGGTTGGCCCATGAAATCTTCCATCATTTTAATGCAGACACTTACCTTATACGTTATTGTTGACAATTCCAGTACATATTTTGTTGAGAAAGTTATATAGATTCTCCCCTTTTCTGCCATTAGTAATTCAAATGTTATATCTCCAGAATTGTTCTTAGGTGGACATGACATTCATTTATCTATAATGTCACCACAGAGGTGGTGATGAACACTTACACACTTTTTCACATATCAGAATTTCATGAAATGTTTCAGTATGGTTGGATGATACAGTAGATTACATAAATGATGTCTTAACTAGGTAGAGATTTTGTCTGACATTTTAAAAACACACTGATTATTGATATATTGGAAAATAAGTTAGTACATCACCATTCTCATTTACTATCAATTTTGTGGTTTTCTGTGTCAAATACAAAATGGTTTTATTATTCTTGCACTAAAAATAGTTGACTTGGTTTCCTTCCTGCATGGACAAATAGGAAAAAAACCCACACTGCTAATAAAGCCAATGGAATCATGCCAGTGTATCATAAGTAGAGTCTAAGTATTCTGATTTTACAGTGTTTGCTCTTAATTATTCATGGTACATACATTCCAGTAAATCCTTGTGTCCACTATCATCTTTCTCATTCATTTTTTATGTTAATAGTAGGTCATTTCATCTCTCTTCTTAGTGAGAATGGTGAATGTCTGGTAGTCTTATAAATCTCATAACACCAATGAAAAACAAGTAACAGCTTGGATTTTCAGAGGTTTTTTTATAGTTTAATATGGAGATACATGTGCCTTTACCTTGCCACTTCATTAATTGTTAACGCACTGATGTAAAGAAGTAAATAATGTTGTGTTTGAACTTTTGCCAAATTATCTTTACATAACAGAGGATGCATTTAGTATTGACACCTGTAACATGATGAAATCTTCCCTTCTGCTGTGGAGCGCTTTGATCCTCAGTGATTTTACCTGCTGTCATTGCATGTTGATGAAGAAACCTTATTATTTTGGGGTGTGCATACAGGGCAGGGGTAGGCAGGGGGATGTCATACTGACAAACTCATGTCTTATGTGTTAAATAATAAGTATTGCATCAGTATGAATCAGAGCTGAATCAAACATTTTCTCTCAGCCATAAACCCATGTCACTTTTGAAATACTGTGCAAATACCAAATACAGAATTGTGGCTACAGATGTTTTCCAGAGAACTGCTCTTTTTGCTGCTGTTGGAGAGTGGAAGAGCACATACTTTTTTTTTTTTTTTTACTTTTTTTTTTACTTTTTACTTTTTTTATTTTTCTGTTTAGTGTAGCAGTTTCAGATGTTTGTGTATAGGGGTGAAACCCAGCACAGGAGGTGTATTCAGTAATTAGTTCAGTGCCACTGTGGCTCTTTGCTATTCCAGATGACATTACTGCAGTATTATAGCTTGGAAAATATGTACATCTTCTGAAAAGTGCAGGTGCACCGTTGTCTGACCCTTTCTTGGCCATAATCTGTAAACCATTCAAAGGCAGGGTTTTGTTTGCTTGCTTAGAATGTGGTGTTTGTATATCAAAAATGAACTTATGATCAGATGTTCTGTAGAAATGTATGGAAAAAAATTAAAAGTTTAAAATGTTACTTACATAGACATTGCTGACAATTTCATACTTAAGACTGGCTTGGGAGTTGCTGTTTGAAGTGAAATTATAGTTGAGAACAAAATGTCACTGCTTTTGCCGGCGGGGGGGAGAGATTTGTAGTTTTGTTTTTATTCTCCCCCACCAAAAAAAAAGTTAGTGCTTAATGATTTGGAGGCAAAATTACTTTCTTTTAAAGTACTATCCTTTTGTATATCTAGATCTATGGATGCCATCTGGCCACCAGACTGTAGCAGTTCAGAATATCATTTCAGGTTCCCATAGAGGTGTTAGCATACCCCACTGCCTCCTGAGTAATTAGATGAATGGATGAGTGCATGGTTTAGATTATTCTTTCCTTAACTAAGGTTTGTCTACCTTTTTTACTTGCCACGTTAGTGGGAAGTGTACTTATGTGTCTCTAAATTAAGTTTACACTTTATTCTTAAATAGATAATAAAGTGTATATTCTAAAATATATTCTGAAATATATACAATATATAAGTATATACATAGACAGAGAGAGTAAAGCTGTGAAGGAAAGATAAAGTTACTTTTAAGAAATCATTTTTGAAGTAGAACTGTCTGTTTGATGTAGGATATTTGCATTTTCAGTTCTCTTAAGGTCAGTTTTGGCTCCCAGCCTCACTGTAGAGAAAATAACATTAATATCAAGAAAAATGAGTTACATACTGGTACACAGTTGTTTAAATTCTCCTTCCATTGAAATCAGTGGATATTTTCAATAATGTGAAATAAAATTATTGTCATTTAACTATTAAGTGATGGAGAAAAAATGTAAAAAAGAGGCTGACTGAATGTTTTTGAGCTATTATACTTGACAGCCTGACTGTTTTGTTATTTGATTTAGCTACAATTTTGCTTGATTTTGAAAAGTATTGCTTGCAATTAATTCCAAAGGAAGGAACTAAATACTTTTTTCACTTGAATAGACTGTGTGTCTCTGTTTAGCTCCTCAGAATTATATCAGCAGAGTGTAGGCATCCATGAAACCACAAGACATTTTATATGATCTTGAAAAAGATTAGTCCTTTCAATGTTGGTAATTTAGGCTTTAGAGAATAATTTGTTTATTTTGTTTGACTTACAGATTAGGTGGGAAAAGGGTGGAAGAAATTTATGTCAAACTGATTTTTTTTTTAATAGCATCCTTCAGTAAAGACAAAACTGGGGAGAAAAAAAAAGAAATAAAATATTTTTTGTTCAATCATTTGTTCAGAGCCAGTGAAAACACAGTATGTAATTTTGCCATTTTCATAATGAAAAAAATTGAGAAATTTAAGACTGGTTTTACAAAGCTGCCAGTAGAAAGATGCTGATTGCATTGTCTATTTTATCTAATGTACAAATATGTAGGAGATGGAGTTTAATATTTTCGATTGGCTGGGTTGTTTGAGCCTGTAGTTCCTACATGAAGAATGCCATAGGTGTGTGTGCTGGTTTTGGCTGGTATAGAGTTAATTCTCTTCACAGGAGCTAGCATGTGGCTATGTTTTGGATTTGTGCTGAAAACAGTGCTGATAACACAGGGATGTTTTTGTTACTGCTGAGCAGTGCTTGCACAGAGTCAAGGCCTTTACTGCTTCTCGCACCACCCCACCGAGCAGGCTGGGGGTACACAAAGAATTGGGAGGGGAGACAGCCAGGACAGCTGACCCCAACTGACCAAAGGGACATTCTGTACCATATGACGTCATGCTCAGCATATAGAGCTGGGGGAAGAAGGAGGAAGTGGGGGCGTTTGGAGTTACAGCAGTTGTATTCCCAAGCAACCATTACGCGTGCTGGAGCCCTGCTTCCCTGGAGGTGGCTGAACCCCTGCCTGCCCGTGGGGAGTGGGGAATGGATTCCTTGTTTTGCTTTGTTCGTGTGCACAACTTTTGCTTTACTTATTAAACTGTCTTTATCTCAACCCATGAGTTTTCTCACTTTTCTCTTTCCATTTCTCTCCCTCATCCTATTGTGAGGGGAGTGCACGAGCAGCTGTGTGGTACCTCATTGCCAGCTGGGGTTAAACTACGACAGTATGCCTAGATTAGTATTGTTTAGTTGCACTTTCCGTTCGAAAAAATGGAAGCCGGCATGATTATATTGGCCAGAAATGAAGGAAAATTTTCTGCAGTGTAATATTTTGGTTTAGGTATTATAAAATACTTCATTTTGATACCTTCAGAAAGAAAATGTTAAATTCTATTTTGAAATCAATTTGTCTAAATGTTGGTTTACTAAAGTTTATTTGCGGTTTTAATTGATTTACCAGGATGAAGTGGCATGGCATTTTAAGGTTTCTTGATTTATAAGTTGGTGTGGGGTTTTTTTTAATTCTTTTTTTTTTTTTTTTTAATATAAACCATGTCCTTTTCCTTTGCTCCAAGTTGTGGCTGCATTTCTTACAGGAACTACAGGCATCTGTATTTGTTCAAACACTTCCTGAATAATGTTGCTTGTTACTGTGAAAGCTTTGGTAAATTTCCATGCTAAAAACTGAGAAATTGTGATTATCTTTGATATATTAATCATGTTTTTGATTTATAGGGCCATTTTGAATGTATAGGTTCCAATACTATTAGTGTTCTTTTAAGATCCTTTTACATTGCCATATATAAGGCCTGCTTTCGTATTACCTTCCTTATCTCAGACTATAGCAGTGTGGAGTGTCACATGCCAAAAAAGGGAGGTGAGACACAGAACAGTTGAGCAGAAACCTGTCCTCATGCTGGAACTTTTTATTATTGTTAGAGTGGATATGTGCCATATTTTTTATATTCAGAAAGAGTAGCCAATCTTCTAATATTAATTAAATTTATAATATTTGCAATTAAAATTAACAGTTTGATGGAAATGTTTTAAATTACTGAAAACAACACTGAAACAAGTAGGTAAGGTATTAATAATTTATTTGACACCACTTACTACAACAATGATACAGGAAATTGGAAAACTTTTTTTTTTTTTTAAACAGAAATTAAAAAAGAAATTAAAAAATACCATGACATGGAACTGCAAATTTACTTATTTTTAAAGCCTTCCATCTGCACATGTTCTCTTTATTTGGAAACTACATTTACTTTGTATCCTTAATGGAACTGTTTTCCAATGGATAACACTTGTCACTTTTCAGAATATTGTTCCTTGAAAATATATCCTCAGATAAAACATTTCTTCTGAAAAGTTACCCTCCTCAGGCCACATAAAAGAAACCACAGACATGGGGAAGTGGGGGAGTGAAAACTGCTGAAGGAAAAGGAGTAAACTGTGGGCAAAGGAAGGAGGCAGGGTGCAGAGTATAAAGATGAATACTATAGAAGAGAGAGGACTCCAAGGTTATTGCCATTCACATTACCTTCATCATGCTTTAAACATACACCGCTGCAGAACTGCAGTTGGTTTGCTCATTTAAATTAAATAGAGAAGTCAAAGGCAAGGTACAAGAAAACAGTAATTCTCGTACAGCTTTGTGAAATCAAGTATTTCTGAGTTTATGAACAGATTAAACTCAGATGTTTAGACAAGTGTGTAGTTTAATAAAGGAATGTGGAGCTTTGCATTTATAATGCTATCATACCTGTAGTATGGAATCAGTTTTTCTGGTGGTTTATTGGGGTTACCATGGCTAGTTCCTCAGGTACACAAATACTCTCTAATTGTGTGTTGTGATTGTGTTAAAAGATGAAGACAAACAGAGCCCAGGCTGTAAATCAGATGCATAGCATAAACTCTTGTGTTACAAAAAAAGAGAAAGAGAAAGGGAAGGAGAAAGAGAAAGGGAAATGGGAAGGGGAAAGGGAAAGGAAAAGGAAAAGAAAAAGGAAGGGGAAAAGAAAAAGGAAAAGGAAAAGGAGAAAACCCAACAAATACATCCAGAGAGAACATGTTGGGCATTTTCCCTGGGAAAAGAAAATTATTCTTAGTGGTAATACTCAGATGATGTGATGACATCACTCAGTTGATGTGAATCAGGATACGTACACTGATGTCTGAATAAATAACTGGCACCCAATCTGATATGGCTACCTGTATGTCTGTCTTCTATTGAGAACTCCATAGCTGGATGCAGTACTCCATAAACTAGTCATTTATGGAGTCGCCATAAACTAGTAAATGACTAGTAAACAAATCATCATAAACTAGTGTTTATTCTTTATAATACAGTCATAAACTGACATACTTAATTTGCAGCATTTCTTAACTTCTGTCATTAACCCATTTTCAGGACTGCAGAATGAGAGGAATCCTAAGATTTTGCTGCATGAAAAGATGGAGTGCTGCTTCAAATTATGCTTTTAGTTATCCCTAGTGTCAAAGGGAAACGACTTTAAGAAAACATAGTTTGAAAATCCAGTCCCTAATAATAAGATTTTACTGTACTAATACATGTAAATAGAAAAAAAGTGGGTAGAAGGAGGGAGTACAATTTATTTAGCTTTCTCCAATTTAATATCTTTCACACCCTGACTTTCACCTCCAGCCAATTTAATTTCTTTCTGACTAAACTGATTACTCTCTTTTGGGATGGTTATTGACAGAGTGAAGGCTTAAATACAAGTAACAAAATGGACTAATCCATTCAACAAAATTCATACCTCTTTTCTGTGTTTAAGTCCTGTATAATAACCCTGCTGTGTTTATTGTAATTTTGTGCTGCATTTTTATTCTCAACTACTCCTGCACCAGCTGCTACTGCTTCTGGAAAGCTATGTTCCTGGCTTATCATTTCATGAGGAGTAGGTGCCGAAGGGAAATGGTTAGATCAGATCAGGTCTACACATTGTCCTCTGTTTCTAGTACTCCCTTTTGTGTCCCTGCATGTGACATATAAATCTTCAGTTGTTGTCTCTTTGTGTGTGCGTGTGTTCCATAATCTTGTAGCCTGTTAGTATTATTTACATTACTGTAAAACATGTGTGTATTTTTGATTCCTGAGTGTATCAAATTCAAAAACTATGCAACTCTTGCCTTTGGCACAAGTTGCCATCTTCTCTTAAAGCTGAACTTTCCTTTCAGACCTAACCCTGTATTTTATTAGATATATTTGATTTGATTTTACTTGAATGAAAACATGAATAATTCAGTATTGATTGAGAAGATGGAAAACAGAAAATCCACATGACTACTGTCGTGGTTTAGCCCCACGCTCTATCCTGGCTGAAACCAGGACAACTTCTAATAAACACTATGGAACAAAGAAGTCTTAAAAAATCAGGCTATAATAAAAGCCTTCTCGGTTAGAGTAGTGGTCCATCTAGCCCATTATCCTGCCTCTGACAATGGAGAGATGCTGTTTAGGGAGAACATGTTAGCCTGGACACATTCTGTAGTCTGCTTCACTGATACTTTCCCAGCATCCACAACTGTTGCATTAGGGTTGTAAGGGGGTGGCACCTTGCCTTGTCCTTACACTATTCATTTGTGTATCTGTTGTCCATGAGTTTATCCTTTTCTGAATCTGCTGGTAGTATACTATGGCAACAAATTCCAAAAGTTGACTACCTGCATTTTAAAGAAGTACTTTCTATCTGTTTTAAACCAGCCTGTCTTATAAATTTCATCAGTTGTCCTTAATTCTAGTGTTGTTGGAATTGGTGAATAATAGTTCTGTGTTTATCTTATCTTGCTTTTTATTACCCAGAAGAGCTTATTGTCATCTACTGACTCTGAGATTTCACTTAACAGTCCTTTGACAGAAATACTGAATAATAATACAAATAAAACTACAAAAATAATGTGATCTAGCAATCCTACTTTTCCTGCAACAAAATGCATTACCTTCCTGATTCTGTAAACCTTGAGCATGTCTTCCTGCAGTTCTCGGTCAATAGATCGAAGAATGTCAGCGCCTCTAGTTCCTCCTCATAAAGCACCTGCACCAAATGATCTATTTTCTTGTTCATTTCTGTATCTTACTTAACTCTGCTTGGACCTTAAGACATGTATTCTTACACTCTAAGGACAGAACTTCTCCCAAGATGTGGGCAAAGTTTTAATGAGTAGCACAATGGCATCATCTGTCCTATTCTTAATATCTTTTCCAATGTGCCCAACTTTTTGTTGGATTTTTTAGTTGAACTGCCAGTAATAACTACAAATTTTGTTTTCCTCATTTATAACTGCCAGTATGCATAGGCTGGGTTTAGGTAATTTTTCCCTAGTGCATTACCTTACAATTCCATACGCTAAAGCTCATATTTCACCCTTCTGGCCAGTTTTTTGAGCTGCTTATAGAATTTCTTGCTGGTATTGGTGTTGTGGGTGGTTTGAGTTGTCTTTCTGATATATACTGTTATTATGCCTCTTACTTCTCTCTTGGCCTTTTCAGAGGCACAGTAAATGATAGCTGTTTGTCGCCTGTGACTTGCATCAGACTGAACAGGGTACTTTTCTGTATCTGTCAGTTTTCTTTCCAACTCCTAGTTTAAATACCTTCCTGTGACCTTTTTAGTTTTCAGTGACAGCAGCCTGACTCCATTATTTTTAAAGTGTAGGCTGATGATTCTGTCCAAGTTTCTCTTGTCTCGAAAGGTTTCCTGGTTCCTGCTTTGCCAAAATACTTCCTCACTACGCCATACTCTCAGCCGCATAGTGAGACTCTACCTGCATCTCAAGTTTTATATATGAACCTGGCAGTTTTTCATGCTGACCCTGGACTTCAGTCTCCTTGACCCAAAGGCATGTGTCAACCACCAGAACATCCCTCCTGCACTTTTCTAGACACTGATAGCAATATGAAGTATGCCTACTGAGGCCTCCCCTGCACCTCCCAGCTCTCTAGACATATTAGGAGACCTATGTAACCTTTACACCTAGCAGACAAATTAATCTGTGTCCTCTCAGATGTCACATAATTACCTATGCGTCTAACAGTTAATTTTTTCCACTGCCATCACTTGCTTGTCTCTTTCCATCTTTGAAGTTCCCCTCTATGGTGAGAGTGTTGTTGAAGCGTCCTGCCAGAGAGCAAAGCAATTTCAGCGTCAGGGCAGATCTCAACCAATGGGTTAGATCCTTTATTCTCAGCTAGGTGCCCTCCTTTGCTGAGACTTCTGTACTCTGTCTCAAGAGTATTTATCCATTGCTGCTGTGGAAAAGAAATTGTGCTACCATATTCCTGTAGACCTCAGCTTTCAGATTTTCTTAGTTGTACCAGAGGTGTTGTCAAGTAATCATAGTTGTGGTGGTTGATCTTTATATGATCTGCTTGCAGTGCATTAATAAAAATTTATCAGTGGACTGCAGAAGTTGTGTGATTGCTACTGAATATTACTTAATATTGACAAACTGAGTGGGAAATGATGGAGGGGATGGACCCTGACACAGGGTGATCGGGAGTGCTTGAGAAATTGGCATAGGCTAAAATACCACTGAATGTAAAGACTAGAGCATCACACTAATATTTTAGACTTCCTAATATTTTTTACTAATTTTTATGCTCTATCAGTTACTGGTGCCTAGTTAACCTCATTGGTGAGTTTGGGATTCATCTGTTCAAGCACCTTTCTGTGTCTGTGCTAGCTAACCTCAAATCCTTTTACGTTTTGTGGAGGGAAATGGGAATTTCTGTGACTTCTCATTTCAATAAAACATCTAAAGCATCCTAGAAGTATCTAGTTCTCATAGTTGGTTAGAAGGAGAACCTAGACAACCAGCTCAAGCTTAGTTATTGTAGGTGTTTAAAGTTAAATCAGATGAGCGCACAAATGCCCAGTAAATGTGGAAAAGGGAATTACCATTGTCTTTAGCATGCAGTGGTCCCTGCCTTGTTTGGGTAGCAGGTATGGTTTTACTTGAATAACAGATTGATAATAATTATCACTTTAGAATTTCCTGAAGAAATTCAAACCTTATTTATAAAGAAAATCTTGGGGACAGTCATTAGCCCCCAATCCTGTACTTCTTCCTTTAGTAGTCTTTAATGAGCTTTGTTTAAAAAAAAAGAAAAAAAAAAGTATTATTTCCTTATAGACTGCTTTACTGAAACTCAAGGAATGAATGAGTAACATTGAACTTCAGCCTGCTGCTGTTAATAAACCATGCTTTAGCAAATGAAGCTCATAGTTTCTTTTTTCTGTGGCTTTTCTAGAACTGTACGGCTCAACTCTCTTCAGTTTTACAAATTTTAACATGACCTAGGTCATTACCAAATTAAATTATTTACTTCAGTAATTTAGCTATGAGAGCTCCTTTCCTCCTCTACATTTACTTGTTTACTTCATTACTTAGGAGAGTGTAATCTTTTGAAAGGCTTTAGAAAATACCCATTGGCAATGGCAAGGGAAAAAAAAATTAAAAGCCTAAAATTTGTTCTTTTTCATGCCCAAATGGATGCATCAGTGGAACATCCAAATCCTTAAAAGCATAAGACTTTTAGCACAGTTTACATTTTTTGCTCTGATTCACTTTTTTTCCGACTCTTTTAGAAAGTTTTTGCCTTCTGAAATTGTGTTAATTATGTATGTCCATGTATTTAAATAGACCCTCTGTGTCTATGCCAGTCAGCCTCGACTCCTTTTACAGTTTGGTGAGGGAAATGCTTACTTCTGTCACTTTTCATCTCATCGTAAATTCTACAGCATTCTAGAAGTATGTACTTCTCTTCATCGGTTGAAACAATATTTCATTGGTTAGAAGGCAGTATGACTTACATATGTGAGTGAGAACACAGAAGTTACCTCTTATCACATCTGTATAAATACCTTCCAAGATGCTATGTTTTATTAATAGAATTCTAAGTTGAAAGTTATTGTTTAAAACAAAAATATATATAATCAGTAATATGTATAATACAGAGTTTGAATAATATTCATATAGTAGAAATTTAGAATGTAATGGTGATTGAAGGATAGCTAGGTCACTGTTGGAAAAGATACATAAGAACATTTCCCCAACCAAAATCTTTCATGAAGTGCTTTAAGACATATGATAGAATCTTTCTACTTTATTTGACCTTGGTCTATCCTCAGCTTGAGTGTTGTGTCAGGTTCTCTCAAAAAATGTTACAGGCTGTTTGGAAGGATCCAGAAAAGCTAACAAGAATGATAAGGACTTTGGGAAAATTGTTCTGAAAAGAAATGTTGAAACCATTGTCCTTGCTTGGGCAGGAAAAAAAAAAAAGTGACTGGAAACAAATTACGAGAGTCCTCAAATATCCAAAAAAGGACTGTAGCAAAAGGAAGAGAATTGTTTTCTGTGTCTGTCGCAGATGAAAATGCTAATTTAGATTGCCAGATTTCATACAATGCCGTCCTTTATTTACATCTAAAATAAACAAACAGAAAGAAAAAACAACAAACAAACCAACACCTTCGGTTTTACAGGGGAAAAAAAAATCCTATCAAACGAACAGTTACCTACTGGAATAGGTTATCCAAGAGGGTTTGAAACCTCTTACCATTGGAACTTCCGAAATTGGGTTAAATAACGTCTGGTAAGAATGCCTGACGTGAGATTCTTGAATTTGCACATGGGGACCTTACAGGTTTGTGGTGGTGTGTGGAGAGTTGGCGAGGGAGGGAGGGAGGGAGCAAGGGAGAGAGGGAAGGAGGGAGAAGGAGAGGGCTGGAGTGTGAGGCTGCAACTGGGAAGACCCTGGCAGGGCTGCTACAAGTGTGGGAGGCAAACCTTCATCTGCTCTGTCAGTCCAAGCTCAGAGTGATGCTAGCGGAGGAACTGCAGAACAAGCCAGCCAGGGCCTGGAGTGTAAGGAGTAGCTGAGAGGGACTGTGCTACAAATGTGAGAAATACAGGAGCCACAATGGGAAAACTATGAAGAGAGCTTATGTATGTATGTCTTGTGCTGAAAGGGGCATGTCTATACAGCAGTATTTTTGACTGACATTTGGATAAACTTGAATTTGTCACTGAATATGACAGCAACAGCAGCATGAATTGAAAAGCAAGACTAAGAACAAAGTTCGTGAATAAATTAGAGGATAACATTTTAAAATTCTAAAAGAAATCACTGAGAATAGAATAGCAACTACATTAGTGAATTAGATTAATTCAACAAGTACATTATTTGTTGTATGCAGTTTGCATAAGTCTCATTGATAAGAGGTGTTGGTTTTTTTTTTTATAACGAAGCAACATATAAAATGGAAGCGTTAGACATGAGAAGCAGGCTACTCATATGTGTAATGCCACACAGTGTAGAACAGCTGCTTCAGGCTTATGTGAGTTGTCATGAGGAATGCATGGAATATTTATTGTGAATAAGTGTTTCAACTGTGCAAATTATGAGTGATGTCACTATACAGTGGGAGTTTTTTGAAGATTTACAAAAGCCCAAGTTTGTTACTGCACAGACTCTGAAGCCCATCAGCCTACAGTGTTACGTAGCTTACCGTGTTGATATAGCAATAAAGGCAGGATATGAGGGGAAAACTAATATTGTTTATATCTCTATAGGCTGCATTTTTATTTCAGTTCCACAGTATGGCCGCATAAATATTTGGATAGATAGCTTGTAAGAAAAATGAGCTTATTCTATTAATAGACAATTTAAAAATAGTTCATAAATCTATGTTTGTTTCAGCTTACTTAGTAATACTTCATGTTCATTGTCATAAAATAATTTTCCATCAGCATAGTGGAAAAATGAAAGATCCATCAAGTACTCTTTCAGCATGAGATTGTCAATTTGCTGAATATCTACTGGAGAACAAAGCTTCATTAGCAAAAAGTGTAAGACCAGTAAGCTGTACTGTCCTTTTCAGCTTATATATCCAAGATACATGTACTTACCAGTAACAATAACACACAAGCAAAGAAGAACCTGGTATTTTCATATCTGTGTTGTTGCTTCTTTACATCAAAGTAGAGCATTTAGATTCAGATTTATTGCCTGATTTTTCAAGTGGATGTCCCTATGTGTGAAGAATTCATTCCTGGCCATGAATGTGTCAAGTAGTCAGTGCTTAAAAAGATTGAGCCTCAGCTGACTGTTCGGTTAAGATAGAGTTTCTCACTGTGTCAGTTCATATCTTTTCCTATCTTAGAAAATTAAAGAAAAAAAAAGAAAACACAACAAAAAACCCCACCCTGAGGGGCATTAGTTCTCTGTAAACAAGAAGATCAACGCAGTACAGAGCTCATCTACCCGAGAAACAGACTGACATAAATGTGACTTGCATGCTATTTGTACTACAGATAGAGTCACTGGCAACTGTTGATGTTGGTGGCATCCACTTCATAGTTAAGCAATGACATAAACTTTTCATATCTTTTTCTTTTGTTTCTTTTGCATACCTGCAGATGTTCGCATAGAAAACACAAAAGAATTAAGAATTTTAATCCTATATAGTTTATCACAGTTACCATTTCACACTTGCATGCTTAGGTAAAGGTTTATGGAGGTACTTCTTAAAAGTACCAAAAGGAAGAAAAAAAAAAGAGTATGTTGCAGCTTGTTATATGTACATGTATGTAAAGAATAGACACAGTGGCTCTAGATACAATGGAATGTAATTGGAGGATTTGCATGCGAGAGTGATTGGTACTAAAGTGAATGAACAGAGCTTGTGTATAAATTGAAATGCATTATTTGTTTTATTGCTTCTTTCAGAATAATGAATATCATTTTTGACAGAATATAAAAATCCAAAAAGTCACAGCAGCATTTTCCTCCTCCCTGTTCCACTGCAGCAAAAACCCTTTATATAAATATTCACTACTGCAGAGAAACCAAATGTACCCTTGGAGCTTGGGAATACTGTGTCATTCAGAAGCATCCTTTTCTGGCAGACACCTGAATTTGTATCCAAGCTCTTTTAGCTAGGAGGACAGTCACAGCCATAGGGGGCCTCTGGGATAGAATGAAAGGGGAATTAAAGACTTCCATAAACCATTCCTCATTTTTGAAGTGAGCCGAAAAATGGTATACTTACACTTCCTTTGGATAATGTCCTTTTTTTTACCCCTGTGACATTTTTAACACTGTTTAATATTGCCAGAATTTTTAATTTGTGTTTTGGCTCTGAAGATATTCCATTACTGGGATAGTAATGTACCATCTGCACAGAGGGAGACTACACCAAATGCACAAATGACATATTCAAAATGAAGATTATACAAAGGCTCATGAAATCCAACTGTCCTTTCTGTGTTTTTCTGTCTATCTGCTAAATTTGTAGCTCTTTGGGTGCTATGCATTTCTGAGCCATATCGGGATATTTAGATGTGAAATACCTTTGTTGTTCATAGTTTAGATAATGCAGGTTAGGTAGCTGTCCTTTTAAAAATAGTCTGTCAAAGGTGGACTGGTTTACTTCCTTATTCAATAATGAAATTATGCTTTGAATTTAAGCATGCAAAATGTGAGTGCATCATACATTAAAGCTAGCCCCAAGTGGAGTACTTAGGGGCCCGTGAGGAGAAATAGATCTTAATTCTATCCGTTGCCCCAACTACCAAAATAAGGAATGAAGCAGTGGTATTTCTTTCTGTTTATTTAAGATAGGGTGGAGGCTGAAGAACATGACCCATGAAACCTCTTGATGACAATACCAGAAGTGTTATGATACAGACTGACTTCAGGAAAAGGGCTTCTGACAAGAAGGGAAAGCATGGGCGCTGTTAGGAAGAAAGGAAGCCAAAGAAGTCAGTGTTCAGATTTCTTATTTTCCCTTCTGCACTACATAATACTGGTCTGCACAGTGTAAACAAGAAATCAGTGTCATAGATCAGTTATGACATAAGGAAAGTTTATGCAAAGTGACCTTACAGCATTTTATATGCACCAGCAAAGCTGCATTTTGTTCATGCAGTTTTCATCAAGGATCTTCTACTGAAAATTGCCAGCTTTAAACTCCAGATGTACATTCAAGTTAGTGAATGCCATCTTAGATCATTCAGCTAACTAAAATGGTGAAAGCAAGCAAGGTATTCTTTATGATTGGCAGTACCTCCATTGTGAAGACTCACAGCTAAAAATCAACTGCTGATTTCCATTCAGAAGCAGGTGAGAAACAAAAATTTCTGACAAAATTAAAAGGTAAACAGAAGTACCTTCACGTTCAAAAGGAAGTTGTGGCTAAGCATCTGACACAAGCTACAGTGAGACACCAATAATACAGCAGGAAAAAAACTTTCATGCCCCTTAGGCAGTTTTTTTTTCCCAGACATAATACCAGTCCTCTTCCACTTACTTCAGAAAATACTATTTTGCCAAACTGACAGAGGAAAGAAAGAAGAGTTTATTGTTAGAATGTGGCCTGGCCTGTTGGAATGTGAAACTTGGACACACTGTCAGGTGAATTTTGGCAAAATGCTGTGAAGAGGAATCAGACATCTACTTGATGCTAAGATGGTTACTCACGTTTGGGAGACCAAAACAGAGAAAACAGAGACACTGGATATGGTAATGAAATATCTGTGCAGATTTGTTTACTTGAAAAGACACTGTGTGGGTTGACTTTTTCTTTAAATCCATTTAGAAGCAAGGTCAATTCCACTGTTTAAATTATATGAAGCACTAATGCATCTAGGGAAAGTTACTTTACATAGAAATTACACCTCAGTTAAATATTCCTTTGTAAGTTCCTGAACCAGAATTTCAATTACGCCTGGTTTGTCCTAGCAAGCCATTCAGAATCTGCTTGAAAGGCTTGCGGAAGAAAAGTGACCTGTTTCCTTACTCTGTGAACCTGTAGAGAAAGGGTCAATTTACCTACATTCTAATCTAAAATGGAAGGAGAAATTGGTTTTTGGAATATCGGGTGTAATTTGTTGCAGGCTGCCTGTTAGATAGCACTTTCTTGAAGATGATAGAAGACATTAATTGATTTTGTAGATCAGTGACACTAGGATAAGTGATTCTCTCAATCACAGAGCTTGGCTTTGAGACTTGTTTTCATTTTTCTTCTTTTTGATTTGAAAGCTTTATATCAAATATGTAGGAGGCACTTGATGGGAGAAACATACCATGCAACACATAATTAGTATGATGAATGTATCAGCCAGTGTCTGCCTTTGGTTGACTTAACTGGATTTCAGAGTAAGTGCATTAGTGTGCTAGGAGTAAAAGTAGAGCGTAGATGAGAGAGGGAGAGAAAAGTAAATAAAAATGTTCTTCAGTGTAAGGTGTTATTTGGAAACTAGTATTTAGGTATTATAAAATGAAAACCAATTTGTTTTCTGAGCAGTGTTAGTGTAAGCACTGTTTATCAACCAGTATCTGATATTGTGTGTTATCCAAATGCTACATGTAATAACTCATACAAGAGCCAAAATCTGTTTAAGATGTTGTATATTCTGTAAAGAAACTCCAAATTTTTCTTGCCTAGGAATTCAGCCCCAGCAACTTGGGGTCCAGTGGAGAATGAATAAACTCACTACATCAGCCCTTTTTCCCTTCTCTCCTTTTCTCTCACAAGCATGCACAGTTAACTCCACTGTACTGTGGGCAGTGCTGTGACCTGATCCTTGGGGAAGAAGGGGTGGCTGTGTGTTGGGACATTTAGCCAGTATGTATAGTCCCTTCATCCCTGCCCCTACATTGAAAGGAAAAAAGACCTGTTCTGTCAATACAGTTCCCATAAGAGAGATGCGGGAAAAAACCCACTAATTTTCTTGTTAGTGTTCTGCCAGATTCTAATAAATTACGCAGGGCAATTACTATTAAAAGAAAAAAAATTTAAAAATCTTGACAGTTCCTACCACCTGCACATATATTAGCCAGGAATGTTAAAATAAAGCCAAAAGTTGCTGAAACTAATCATTATATAATGGAATAATCAAGATAAGACGGCTTTGCAAGTCTGTTTCCTGCCACTTCAACCTGTACATGTTTTATTTTCCAAGACTGTATTTAAGTTGATCAGAGGAGAGGCTTTTTCTGCATTTGTAATATACTTCATGGCCAGTTCTGCAGTAAGCTTACGCAGTCCTTGAATTTTTATTTTGTTTCCTTCATCCCAGGCTTCTATTGTTTTAGGTCTTTGCACTTACACTGGATTTATTCCTGATAGAGTTACTGAGAAGAGTATTGCACAAACTTTGCTTTTAACTGTGTCTTGGGCCTCTCTTTTCAAAGTGTATTTGTTATCAGAGACAGTAACAGGACTAGCTGCAAAACTAAAATCTGGTTATATATTGATACTTCTCCCATATTGCGTGTTACAATGCAACTGCTATTCTACCTCATCTCTAGTAAGAAAAAATACTTTTTATTAACAACTCATCCCTACTACTTTGCTAAAAAGTTAAAAGTTAAGCAAAACTGCCAATCAGGACACTTCAGTGTCAAAGGCGGCTTATTAAGAAATACTGTCATCAGTAAGGAAAATTATTATAGTTGTAAGATGGGGAAGGGTGGAAGTAGAAGTAATAGGAGTGATAAATCTAAGCACATGTGACAGCACAGATAAAATCACCTGTTGTTTTAAAGGAGGGGATTTAGCTATGATCTGTAAAGAGAAAGTTTATATAAGCATAGTCACTTCTCAGGACAAGACTCAAGAAGGAAGTCTGACAAATAGCTAGGGGCTATACTATCAAAGACTTCTAACAAAAAATAATATGCTGAAATTGTAACCAGGTTCTCTTGTGGTTCAAGGTTGTTTGCATGGTCTAAACATGAGGCTTAGAAAGGATAGTAAGATGATGTGATGGATGTGAGACAGGCTTAGGACCTGCAGTATTTAACTGACACCCAGTTCTTCATTTGTAGCACTTTTTAGCTGTGCTTCTACATAGCACAGAGTTTAATGAAACAGAAATATACATTGAATCACTTAGATTGGAAGAGACCTTTAAGAACATTGAGTCCAACCATTAACCTAGCACTGCCAAGTCCACCACTAAACCATGTCCCTAAGCACCACATCTATATCTCTTTTAAATACCTTCAGGGCTCGTGACTTAACAACATCCTTGGGCAGCCTGTTCCAATGCTTGACAACCCTTTTAGGTGAAGAAATTTTTCCTAATATCCAATTGAACCTCCCCTGGCACAACTTCAGGCCATTTCGTCTCGTCCTATCGCTGGTTACTTGGGAGAAGAGACCAACACCC
>NW_010516917.1:0-8444 GCF_000687285.1 Phaethon lepturus | reverse complement strand
CCTCACCAGTGCCGAGTACAGGGGCACGATCACTTCCCTACTCCTGCTGGCCACACTATTCCTGATACAGGCCAGGATGCTGTTGGCCACCTGGGCACACTGCTGGCTCATGTTCAGCCATGTGTCAGCCAGCACCCCCAGGTCCTTTTCTGACAGGCAGTGGAAACCGTAGTAGCAAACAGCGTGTTATATCTACAGTCATTCCAAACAATTTAATGTTTTTTAAATTTACGCATTGGAGGGATTGTTTTGGAAGTCTCACACTAAGGCTCTTGTATAGCATTTTCAGTATTTTGCTTGCTCTGGTATCTGTTGCAAAATAATTATTATGTCATTTTGCATTTGAATTATGAAAGTCTTCAGAAATTTGGGGGAATCTATAATTCCCCGAGTTCTAAAGACCTGAGTAGGTGCTCTCTCTGAGAATGATTCAGAGGGGTTATGCCTCTGGAGATTTCTTATTACTCGTAACTTCAGATATACTCGAAGTTGAGCTCTGCTGGTTTGTTTTTTTCATAAGTGTACATTTCAAGGCATTGTATTTCCTTTATATGTTTTGAATCACTGCAGAGATGAATAGGGATAATGGCACAAAGCCATAACAATGTATGAAACAAGTTATTCTCATTTCTAGTTGAGTTCCTTATTTATTTATACATGTAAACATAGTTGTATGGTTTATACCAGAGAAACCATACAATTTAGTTTTGAAAAATGTGGTGACTCCTCCTTCCCTCCAGAATTCCTTGATGAAGTCAGTTTATTTAACCAGAATTTGGTTTCATTCTTTTGGCTCTGCAATTGCTCTGTTATAGTGAGGCAATAATATGCCAGCTGCACAGGAGAAATATGTATGAAACACAAACATTGCATCCAAGTAGAGGATTATAAGTGATGACTGAAAACCTATTATCCTTGCAGTGTTTTGCCATTTGACAGGTTTGCACCTGCGTGTACTTGTTTGAATTATCTCTGTGTTATTATGAGCATCTCAGTCTTTTAGGTGGGGAATGCACCTAATGGTCTGGAAAATTATTTCAGTGTTGCTCAACAGCTGTATGTGAGAATGTAGTGTGTGGTACAGTAACTCTTGTCAGTTAACACCACTATGAAGAGGGTGTAATATAGTTGTAGCTGGCACAGTGCAAAATAAGATACCAAATTAGCCTTTCTTCTCATTAAATCGTTAAAAAAAAGTGATAGTACTATCCTATGATAGCATGTTTGTACATAAATTTCTTATTAAGGTATTTGTCTTAAACTTGGGTTCGGATTATAAATGATCTGACTGAATCTCTGCTTAAATAATGAATACATAAAAAGTAAATAACAGCAAAAATGTATTTATAGTCATTATGTGTATTCTGGCCCATCTGTACCTCACTAAATTTCAGTTTTAAGGAAAATAGAACAAGAAGGAATGAAGTTGTACTGTAGCTAGAAAGAGTCAGGCTAATCATTAGGGAAAATTATAATGGGATTGTTAAAGGACTGAAATAGATTGCCTGGTTAAGAAATGCCAACTGTCTTAATAGATGGTTTTAAAACATGTTAGACAAACATGTCAATAATGGTTCAAGTATCGTTTATCCTTCCTTAGGACACGAAGACTTGTTTCGCTGTGATTCTTTTACTTTATACTTGGGCAGATCCATTTGCGGCAGTAGGACTTAGTGTTTGAAACTGATATTCTTGTAGATTGTATCCACATAGAGATTGATAGAGATTGAAGAATAATTCCAGCTGGTAACTGCATTGGAGGGGGGATGATAGAGACTATATTATTTTCATTGCTGACACAGTGATTTTCATGGTGGAATACTCACTTCATAGCTCACAGGAAAAGTAAAACTTTTTTTTTTTGGTGGAAAACCTATTATGTTTCTTTAAAAAATGTGAAATTCAAACTTTTCTGGTTTTTTAATCTGTTACATAACAGAAAAAAAAAACAAAAACAAAAACAAAAAACTAGAGCTGTTGAGGTGACTGAATGAGTGTTCTCTTGAGATGCAGGATTAGCCTAGCCTGGAATGAACCTACTTGCTCCTGACCTGTCTTTGGATGAATGGATTGCTGGGAAAAGTAGGTAAAGAATGCAATATAGACACACTAAGGTACAGTAAACATAGAGTTCACACAGTGGAAGAAAGGGTCTCATTTTTCCATCTGACATTTCCAGAAATATGTATCATCTGTGTCAGACACCTATATAATACAAACTGTAGGTGGTCTGAGCATGTCCAGTAAGTTCATTACCTTCAGGATGCACCAAACTATGGAACATGCATTTACAGTGGAGGGTGTCTTTGCTCCCCGGATGCATGAAACTGGGTAGGTACTTACTGGCTGTATACTACATCTGTAGTAAATCCAAAGCAGGATGTATGGGACATCCCATTGGAAGCATCAACTGGTTAGATTTGCTGTGTATCTGGAAGACTCTTAGAATTCTTAAAGCCTGTCTGGATAAAATTTCAGGCAGGTGTGCAGAACATACTGAGAAAAAAACAGGGTGGATGGCAGCCCTGATTAGAAATCTGTTCCCTTTTTTCTAAGTGTTTTCTTTAGTCTTGCAGCATTGTTTTCAGTGTAAGATTCTCATATACATTAGTTTGAAAATTGGAGGCCAGAATGTGATAAATATGTTCCTTTCATGACCCTTCTTTCCACAGTTCAAAAGGAGAGAGGAAGGAACTGAATATAGGTGTACACACACATGTGTGTACACACCATGAAAGGAGCATGGAATATCCTTCTCATGTTTTCTTTCCCTCTTCCTTTTTTTGGAAGAGTCCTTTTCGGGTGTTATTGATAACTCTTGCATTGTATGCTATACCCAGTATTCCTGTTGCTCAGAGAAGCTCGTTGTATTAAGCTCATTTTATTGTTCATAAGCAGGGAAGTGGGAACATCACCATACTGGAAACAAAGATAGGTAACCACAGAAGAAAATGAACAAGAAGAAGTGGTCCTTTCAACAATGCAGAAATATTCACAGCTGTTGACCATATTCACAGTGTTTAACTAACCTAAATGTAAGTTCTTAGATGAAGAAAAATCTAAACTAAAGTGTTTCAGAATATTTCAGTGGATTTCTTGAGATGTGCTGTGTTTCTGAGTAAGCTGTTTACAGGTGATGCTCTATTATTTAGAATTGCTCAGAGTAAAGCTGAAGGATGTTGAAAGTTGAGGGAAGTTCTTAAGCATTTGCCTAAGCACTTCTGGAACATCAGACAGCATCATTTGGTTGGTACTTTCCATTAAAATACATGTATAGTGTAATGATGTATTGTTTTGTTTTCCATTTTACACCATTAAAAATAGACCGTATTTCCTCCAAAGAAAGTGTAGCCTTAATAAGGATGCACAAGTAAAAAAAATGTTGCATAGCTTTCAGACTTAAGGCAATAGCTTGCAGGGCTGGCAGTTTAAAAAAAAACATTTCAGTGAAAGAAAAATAATACAGAAGTTGCTGGCACAATTCTATGATATGGGTTTTCTGAAGTCCCTTTTCAAAGGAATAGATTGTATCTATATGGAGGACTTGTCAAGCAGGTCTCAGTTTGCCTTCAGTTTTCCAGTGTGCAGTGTTTGCATTTTGTGGTATTTAGTGCCTGCAGTGCTATACCAAACCTTGTCAGGCAGCGTGACTACCACAGCCGTTTATGTTTTTCCTAACCGTTTCAAGCAATTATTTCTGAAGACTTTAAAAAAAAAATTACATAAGATGCATCTTTACATTACAATCCTTGTTAAATAAACTAGATTGTTTGTTATATTTCATGTTGGAGGTTCTCTTTTGATGTCCAACTGTTGGGAATTGTGCTTGTTCTCCAAGTACACAGTGAGAAATTGTAAGATTGGCATGCTTTTGCGTAAGGAGTTTGTGTTTAATGTCAGAGACCACAAGGCTCCTTCCATGGAGAGCAATCTTTAGAGGCAGATAATCTTCACATTATTACATTCTGAGCTGGCAATAGCTAGACAATCAGAACAGAGTTGTCAGGAGAGGTAAGGCTGGAAATCGCTTAATGGGAAGATTCACTAGGGCTCTGAAACATTTCTGAAAGCAAAACTGGAAGTTTTGGCTGGTGGTTACAGAGGAGTACTGGCGGAACAGTTTGTGTGTGTAACTCTGACTTTTTTGGAAACTGATTGCCATGCATCCACAGGTAATTAGGAAATGTTCTTCTACTTCATATTTGAGTCCTCTGTAGCACAACATGGAAAAACAGGACTCCAGTATGTGGATCACTGTTCATGGAAGGACTAAAATAAAGTTCTGAAATTCAGCCTTTAAGAAATTGTGTGCAAGTGGAGAAAAATTTAAACTCTTTTTGGAGTTTGAAAAAAGGTTAAGTTCTTCATATATTTTTTTACTGTTCTCTCTGTAAGTCCCTTTGAATATTGCACTCAGTAAACTCAGTAAACATATCTGTAATTACCAAGGCACTCTTTGTGCTATTATAGAGTATGTATTTAATTCATAAATCCCAGGTGCTGACAAGTCAGTCTTTTTATATGCCTTTATAATAACAATAGTTTTACAACAGAAAATGAAAAATTCCATTTTGACAGATTTATGAGAATTTATGGTGTTTGTGCAGGACTGTCATACACAGACATGTCTTCAGTCCTTTGATAGAAATAGATTCTTAAAATGTCTCTAGGAACACTTATGTGGAATTGGGATGACTTTAAAAAAAAGTGTCTGTGTTAGATATGTAAAGCTCAAATAAGTAGTAAGAAAGAACTTGTAAAATGCACAGAGCTACAACCACAGATTTTACAAGGGAAGACATTGTATATCTCTGGACTTCAAACTATAGCACTTTTCCTGAAATCAAGATGTAATGGTATTCTATTTATGAATTGCAGCAGTCATACTCTGAGCAGCACCTTTCTAGAGCTTGAAAATGCAAAGGGAGAATAGCTGTGGGTCAAAGGGGTTGCTGTGGTGTCAGCTGGCCAGGGCTGCTTTCTCATCGTCGCTACCTATTTGCTGTGCATCATGGCTGTACTGCACGTAAAAATTGGAAGGGGTTCTGGGCCAGAAGCATGTGCAGCAAACAGTCAGTTCATCATGTGCTCTGTGAAGCCCTAGGGCTGTCATGGACATCCATTCAGTCCCCAGGACGGGGGAGTCCCTGTTTATGATTCTCACCCGGCACTGATGAGGAAGAGGGACTCGCTGCCAAATAATAGGCCATGACTGGTCTCTTTGGACTGTGGTCCTAAATGTTCTGCTAGCCATTTAGTCAATATTATTTATGCAGTCATAAATTACCAATAGTTAATAAGTGGTAACATTATCCAAAATATGACATAATAAATGATGGAACCCCTGTTTCTCCCATTTTCTACTGTAGAATTTAGCAGGACTAATCTCTTCTCCCTGTTTTACAACAGCAAGACTGAATTTTTAAACATACCTCTTGTATTCTTCTGAAAATCAGTTCTTTAGGTAAAGATACTAATGGTGAAGTCAATATTTTGAAATATCATTGCCCAGTGTTAGGTAGGCTTTCTCAGGGATGAGTTGGCACACTTAATTGCAGGCCATGTTTTTAAATGACTGTTTTCAGCCATTTATGTTTGAAAATTACACTTCATATTGTCTTGATATCGTGTAAAGAAAACTATTTTGCTAGGGCTTTTTTTTCAGAATGAGACCAAAAATAGAAGATTTAATGCTTTGAGACAGCTTTTAGAAACTTTTAATATCTTCTTCTTGAAAAAAAAAATATTCATTTGTTCAAAGCACAGCAATATAGCTGTGTCCTTTGCAAACTATATATGTGTAAACTATTAAGTTATCTTAAGATTCTGAGGATATATGTGTCATTGTCCATTTGATGAATTGCGTATTTTTGAAAGGGTAATAAAAGTCTGTTCTCCAGTCTTTCTGTAAACGGCTTCTGCAGCACAGTTCATAAAAAACTCTTAAGTGATATTGTATTACTGTAATGGATCACCATGTTAAAGTTTTATGCATGTCAAAATATGTTTTTAAGGTTTACTGTTCAGACTCCTAACAATCAGAATACAACTTTTTACTAAGTCTTTGAAAGATTTAAAAAGAATTTATTGGGATAATATATCCTCTGAGGTCAAGCTGGAATATACAGGAAAATGTTCCTTACTAAAAGTGAGTTTTACAAGTGTACAAGAAGTTTTAATTGAAATTAAGAAAAAAATAATAAAAAAATTAATCAAAATAAATTGGTAACCTCTACCAGTGCTAAAGTAGCTACTATGCACCATTGCCACTTTCTGGTCTATTATATATTGGAAGTTATGTTTTCTAACATAACCAGCAGACCTACTCAAATACAGCAGAAAATAGCCATATCATTTATTCAAATATGAAATACCGTAAAAGACACATGCTTCAGTTGAATTTTCAATTTCCTAAGAGTTACAACAATTAAGTTTTGCAATTAACTGTACTTGCTCCAGGAAATACATTGTTCTTTGTAGGTAGTTCCTGACTTAGACCTATTTAATTTTCAATGTTTGGGTTAATTTACGATAGCTGAGATTTAGGGAGTCAATATTTTCATTCAGTTACACTCCCACTGTTGGTTTACTTTAAAACATGTCTCAGAAGATGCAGTTCTAAATTTCTCCATGAGAGTTTCCTTAGCAGAAATACACTGCTTATAAAATTTCTTTCTATAGTTACTGCTTGTGATATATTGGTGCACCACTTTGTGCCTGTAGCAGATAGTGGATTTCAGTTGTATGCTGGGCTGTCACCAGTAAGACAAGATGGTAAAAGACTCCGGACAGTCTAAAATTTAAATGCGAACGAAAACATCGGATTGGAAGTAGAAGTAGAGATATTTGAATTGAATTGCCTGTTCCTGAGAAGTGAATGGTGCAAATAGGCACACAGTCTGTGTTTCCTATTCCTAACCTTAAAACACAGATTCACAAATACATATTTTACTCTTCAGCTGTGATTTTAGAAACATGATGGTATAAACAAAGTGTAATTATTGGCCAGATTCTCAGGAGGTGTAACAGCAACCTTGCTCATGTAAGTTGGTCTTCCCTAATATGAGCTCCCCTAGTCATTAACACCTGCAGAGTGAAACTCATCAACTAGATTACTAGATTGACAATTTAGGCTTAATCGTGGTAAGAAGCTTTTTGCCTAAAAATAGAAGCTAAGATTCTTCACTAATGTAAATCAGCATAGCCTCATTATCTTGATTTGAAGTATGTGTATTTATACAAGATCAAGATCAACAATGTGAGGTCCTGCTCACCTTCATCAGGTATGTACTTTAAGAAGATCTTAAGAAGAGTGGACAAGGAAAACAGTTGACAGTTCCAAACATGGCAAGCTGTAATTGCTACATTTTCTGCACAAGGAAACCTCCTGTCCACTCTGATTATGATTCCCTATGGCTGGCCTCTGCATACCATGGATTTTTATAGGTACTTCCTGGTACATGAGAAGAAATGCTCTTTTTTATTTACGTATCAAATACTGTATATGTAGGTATATGTAAATTGCTTTTGGTATACTGTTTCATATTACCTCAGGTCATTCTGGAAATTTAGAAAACTGAGCTACACATACAGAGAAATGCTTGCTATTGTAGGTTAAATTTAGAAGAAAGACTTCATCTCTACAGACATCTACAAAGAAAACACTGCGCAAATAAGTTTCTTTGTTACACTTAGTTTAAGAAAAATGGTGAAAAAAGTGAAAGAGTGGCATACTATTTTGAATCTCTGTTTTATTTTCTGTCGTAATAATTAGAAACAGGAGGTAGTTTTATATAGCCTGTGACATAGTGTTCAAGAACAATTAGGTCAAGAATAATAATTAGCCTTGGGATAGGTACTTAAACAAAGTGAAGGATTGGATTTTAAATAGCCTACTTCCTTATGAACTTTTAAAAGCATTCTTACTTCTTCTAAATGTTAGCAGAAGAGTGAATAATTTATTTTTTTATTTCATTCATATTTGAAAGGTACAGTAATATTCTAATTTAAGGTCAACCATGTTAAGGAAGGCAGACTTTTTTATTGAAAGCTGATTTTCTAGTGACCGTTTCATGCTTTATTTGAATAAGTTTGAATGAATCTTCACATCATTAGTTAGACCATATATTTGGTAAACAATCATTGACTTTGTACCAAATTGTAAATCAAGGTAGCCCTGTTATCTTTTGTCTGTGTTATCCTACTGTGGGTTTTTGATACGAAATGGAGAAATTTGAAAGAATTTTAGAAAATCTTATGTCCTTTAGAAAGAACAGAGGGTATTGAAGTCCATTTTTTTATTCATTCCAGGTCCTCATGAGGCAAGTATTTGCACTAGATAGAACCCTAGAGAAGGGAAAAAGCACTCTGACACTGCTGCTGATAGGTTTTCTTTCCCTGTGTAGATCACAAATTCATTATCCAGACAAGTATCACAGAATCAC
>NW_010516916.1:20731-21016 GCF_000687285.1 Phaethon lepturus | reverse complement strand
CTCGGGCGGGGGGTTTGGGTGAAGCGGTCTTCGGGGCTCGGGTCTAGGCACAAAGGGCTGGTGTGAGGGGGATGCGCAAGGATGAACCCGACTGGAAAAGCAGTCGGCGTGGAAGGAAAGCTCCGTGTGTTCGTTTCGACGGGCAGCAGGAGCTGTTTGGTGCCTGTAATCGGTTTCGGGCTAAAGAGACCGCGGATGCACCTCGAGGCGGATGGGGAAGGGGCTGCCCCGGGCGAGGCTTCCACCGCATCTCGGCCGTGGCCCGCGGGGGGCGTGCCCCCGCCC
>NW_010516916.1:0-20707 GCF_000687285.1 Phaethon lepturus | reverse complement strand
GGCTTTGAAGGCAGGGTACCCATTAAAGTAGCTCATTATCTTGGAGAGGGATTAGTATTTTTTTATTGCGTTGTCAGGCGGTTGTAACTTACTTGTTTTACAGTTTCAGTGGCTGAAGAGGCAGTTTAGATCAAGCCAATTCCTGGTGAAAGGCTGTTTTTGTGTCGTCTTGGCAAGATTTCTTTTCCGACGTAAAACTGCTGACAGAATGCACATTGCCAAACAATAGTGATTACATTTTAATTACCCAGGGTGAAATAAGCTGCAAATTACTCAGTTAGGACTTGATAACTGACTGGTTTTTTGTAATCAGTTGAAAATCTCGGAGTTTTAACCCCAACCTGCTAAAGCACACGGTAATTTATCTAAATTACCAGAGATTAAACTCCTGCTAGACATGAAACGACTGTAATGTTTGGATGATAAAGTGCTCTCGTTTATAAAAAGTTGAGCTTTCCATTGTCTTCTAATGAGGGAAAGGAGGAGAGTTTTAGAGCACAGCAAGCATCCAGTGTTCTCCCAGGAGACTGATAATACACGGTGGACTGCAGGACGTGCAGGTCTGGGCCATATTATTCCATGAGGGCTAAAGGATACGATGTCCCTTTCATCCCCTTCTCTTCTCCCTCCTTCTAAACACCACCACTACCCCCCGCCCCCCCCCCCCCTTTCATCTCAACTGGTAGCAATTTCTGGAGTTCTTTTCATTTCAGAGGTGACCACTTATCTTGTAATCTGATTCAACCTTTGAAGCGAACTAAACACTAGCTCGTCCCAACTGGAGCAGGAAGGAATTCTAGTGTCTCCTAGTTAGGACAAGAATTGAAAGAAGACTGACCCACTCATTTCCCAGCCCTGCTTTACATACAGCCCCAGTGGTGGGGAGACAATGCTTCATGGGAGGTGGACTCCCCGACACTTCACAGAGAGTTCATTTCATGTAGTTCATGGTACCAAAACCACATCACTAACAACCTTTTAAGGGAATGAGGACCAAAATGTATGAACAAGAAATCAGGATTAATTCCATACCTGCTGGCTCCCTTGCTTGAATGCCAACTGATACTTTTCAAATGTCCAAAATGCTCACAAGAGATTTTAATTTATTTTCCCCCACAGAGAATTTTCAGCCATTGTTCTTTACCATCTGCATTTGTGAAAGGGTCAAGAGAGATGTTATTTTTAAAAAACCCAAACTCTTACTTGTTAATTTACATTTCGGAAGCAGTTCTATGCCAATTTTAAGGGTGCATTCTCAGTAGGAAATTATTTTAACTGATGCACAGGTCAAATAATTTACTCTTTTTTTTTTTTCTATGTAGGCTATTGATGTGGGCTAGAAGAAGAATTAGTCACCTAAATCAAATGTCTGTGATCTTCAGAATGCCTGTTGAACAGGCACAGGTGACTGCTTTTTGCTATAAAACTCCCATGGTTGGGGAGTTTTCCAGTTTTGGGAGTATTGGGGAATTCCGGGGAGAGGTTACACCAAAGAACATTTGGGCTTAATATGAGAGAAATGGCACCACATGGGTCTTATAGGCCACTGAAATACGTACGGTTTATATCGATCTATGGCCTATCTACAGGCTAGGAAGTTTCACACAGAACATGCTGGCACAAAGTCCTTTCATAAAAAAGCAAACAAACAAAAAATGTAAGCAGAATGGGTCGCAGTGGTTTCTTCTTTTATACAACAGCATGTTAATTACATACTCGTCCACAGTAGAGAATGATGTTCAATCTAGGAATGAAGAGAGATGAGAGAAAACATTTTTATCCCAGCTATGTAACTTGGGCTACTGGACAGTACTGAATGAAGCATTCATTGACCTGTGACCAGAAAGAGTAGGGGAAAGAGAACACGGCTCTCTACCCTAGTGTCTAGGATACTTGCTTTTAGCTATTTTGGCTATTGAGACCAGGGTTTTACAGTGACGGTTGTGTAACATGTATGAGGGAGTAATTGGAGCATTACTGGAACCCATCTGTGCTCCTGGGTGACTGCATTGACAAGTAGAGTTCCTACCGCTGTGCTTTGTTTCTGGCAAAATTCTCTGCAAATCGCCTGAATAGGGGACGATGCTGAGTGTTCTTCCAGCAACCAAGAGCATGACAATCAAGTGGCCTGTCTACAGTGGAGAAGATGTAGGTTTGAACCTGACAGTCCTATATCATAATCAGTGTTGTGCCCATTGGGCTGTTGTCTAAAAGAGCATGTCTCTCTGTTAGGGAGGAACCCAAAAGCTGTCCATATAAGAGGGGAAGGGAGATTCCTCCTCTGCTTTGGAATGAAAGGAAGGGTTAAGGGTGCCTGGCTCTGCAAGAAACATTGAGACTGTGAATCCTGTGTGAAAGCAAGCACACTGTTTTAGGGGCTGAGGTTGTAAAGAAAGGTGATGCCCTTGGATACATTCTTTCCCTCAACCTTTCCACATTATGGCAGTTCCCTTTCCAGCATCAGGCATTCTAACTTGATGTATCCAAAGTTTATTTATGAATCTAGCTTTATAGTAACCTAGTACAGTTAGGTTTTAGTAGGTAAAACCCTCAAGAAAATGAGCTCACAGTTACTGCACAAGTTTTTGCATTCCTGAAGAGGATATAGAGACAACGTATAGCTATCTGGAAAAGAGGCTTGAATACTCAGATTGGTTTAGTTAGAGCTTTTCTGTATAACCTACCTGTTTTAGTGGAGTGAGACTAAATTCCTTTCATTGCTGTCTATGGGTGTAGCCTTTCTCATTCGTGATATTAGTTGTGGATGAACTCACTTGATTTTGGGGGAGCAGGCATGGCAGTGACCTTTAGCATTCTGTTTTCAGCTTAAGTGAAAACACAGTTTGGATTTTAACCTTTACTGCCAGCCATCTGAGCCGTGCTTAGAAAACTGTATGATTAAAATTTTTCTTTGTGAATTAGAGCTCGAACATCAGTGTAAGCATGTAGGCTAGAGGTAAAGGATAAAAATGGTATGGAGAGCGGTGTTTACTTGAACCTGTGAACTCATGGATCTTTTGTCTTAGTTACCATCTGTTACAGACCTCTCAAGTGTCTTCCTGCTTAATATGAGAAACTTGACAAGTTATCTAGGGTAGAGGAGGTGTCAATCTTGTTTACTGGGTTAGAAGCTAAGAGGGTGGTAGAACATGCCAGAGGATGGAAGAATGGCAGCAGCAAGAGGTTGGCGGTAGTTACGAGTTAAACTGACTGGCCATGTTTGCTGCATGGAGTCACAGGAACAGAGAGGGGCTACAGCCACATGCTCACAGAGTGACAGAGTAGTTGAGGCTGGATGGTACCTCTTGGCAACCTGTTCTAGCGTTCAAACACCCTCACAGTAGAAAAGAAAAAAAAGTGTTTTCTTATGTTCAGATGGAATTTCCTGTGTTTCACTTTTGCCCCCTTGCCTCTTGTCCTGTTTCTGGACACCACTGAGAAGAGTCTGACTCCTTTTTCTTTACTTCCTCCCATCAGATATTTGTAAGCATTGATGAGAACCCCCTGAGCCTTTTCTATTTTGGGATAAACATTCCCAGTTCTCTCAGCTTCTTCTCATATGAGAGATGCTACAATCCCTTAATCTTAGTGGCCCTTTGCTGTACTTGCTCCACTAAGTCCATGTCTCTCATGTACAGGGCAGTCCAGCACTGGACCCGGCTCTCCTGATTCAGGGAAATGACTAGAACAGAGAATATGAGTAGTTAACATTTCAAAGATACAATGCGTGCTAAATATTTGTACTCACTTCTAAATTAATTTTCACTATTTACATTTTTCTTACATTAGTTTACATATGACCATTTATAGTTGTCAATGCATTAAAACCAAAATGCTAATGCTAAATCCAGTCAGATTTTTTTTCTATATTTTTAGATATTAGTACATCTCACTGTGGTTTTCTTTTTTTTTTTTGGGGGGGGGTATTTTGGGGTTTTTTTGGTGTTTGCATAGTCCTCAATAGTAAATGGAATCTTAGCAAATCATAGAATCATAGAATAGTTTGGTTTGGAAGGGACCTTTAAAGGTCATCTAGTCCAACCCCCCTGCAATGAGCAGGGGCATCTTCAGCTTGATCCATTTCTTTATTCTTAAGAGGGAAATCCAGGTACATTGCGATGTATACATGTAGTATGATCCAGAACTGTGATTGCTGCTTGAATCAGCTCATGAGATATTGCTTTAAACTCGTTCATATGAGTGCTGTTTGAAGGCATATCAGTAACAGTGTGAATGAGCTTGGTCACATAGGGCTTCTGTATTTATACGTAAGCTAATTTGTTTGAGTAGTGGATAACTTACAGTTGAAACTTTTGGTACCACATAGACATCCTTCAAGTGGTAAGCCAGTTTTGTGGTATATGAAAGGAAATTATTGAGAGATTTCCCCTTCTAAGGGTGATTTAGTATAAATCTAATAGTAATGTACTAGGAATTAGTGTTTAGGAATTAGTACTAAGCTAGATCAGCTAAGGCTAACTCAAAATTGTTTTTGAAAGGGTGGAAAAATGTTCTTTTAAGCTAATGTTTAATAGCTGTAAGAGGGATCAATAAGGCATTAAAAGTTTGTTGTATTGAATGACTGATAACTATATGGTGGTAGGTCACTGTTATAGGTGGACTGTTGCCTGTCTACTTCGCAACTGAATTTTTTGAGAAAAAACAGCCAATTCATTTAAGTAAATAAGAAAAGCTTCTCAGATTTTATATTTGCAAGCAAATAGTGTGCAAATGACTACCTCTAGATACCCAACACCAGATCTTACCTACAGATAAGGCTGCTAGTTGTCTAAATGCCAGCGCATCTCTCTTCAAATTGTTTGTAACTCCAAAGTGACTGCACCTGCAAAAAATCTGCAACTGATTCCAGATGTAGGCCAGGCTGTAGGCTAGGCTGAAAGTCTAGGGTGCGTGTGCCTCTGTGCCGTGCTGTAGAGAAGATGGAGATCATGAAGAAACCATTTATTGTAACTGTCTTGAATAATTCCAAAACTCTAAATTACTTCCCGTGAAATCTTTTGAAAAGATATGTAGTACTTTTGTAATGAGATATAGTAGATATGTAGTGTGTTATTTCCAGAATGTCTCAGTTACAATGGATAGGCTGCCCGAGCACTGAGTTTGCTTAGATCTTTTGGGACATGTTCACAATCTTTTCTACATGTTAGTACTTAGGAAATGTGTGCCATCTGCTTGTGTTGCCATTTCATTACTCATCTCCAAAAATAGTCCTGGTGTTAAATAATTCTGACTTTCATATGTCTCATAAAGCACACAGCTGTTAATTTCCCACAGACAAATTTAAACATTTGTCATTACTTTATGATTTTCTCAAAATTTGTTAAAATTCCCAATGATTCTTCTGTCTTTATTGTTCGTATGGCGTATGATCTGGATTATTATTCTGGCACTTGGTGTGCTTTTATTATTGAGATCTGCTGTCGTGAGCAAGAGGTGCACAGATCTTCTAACATGATCTTATGTAAAAACTTTGAAGATGAAAGGTTCGTTTTGAATAACGATGGTTGCCTCTGGTAAAAACACCTCTGTTATTCACCATATTGTGGAATTGAGCCACAGTTAGTCTTTGCAGTTGTATCCTGGTCTGGTAGGAACCTCCCTGATTTCAGTGGGAGTTATGTTCACTTTCTTATAACCAAACTCAAATCTCTTTGGCATTGGTGAAGGCTTGCACAGCTGATATGAGTGCAGGGGTTACAGAGCCTGGTCATTGTTTTCTAGCAATTTTGATTACTCAAATTTGGGACCTTAACCTTGACCATTGCTTTCCCAAGTTAGAATGTTCGGCTATGCCTCAACTCTAAGTTTCAAATACAAATCAAATGAACTTTATGAAAATGTAAGTGAATGGTGAGCAATTGTGTTGAACAATAAGTGTTGCTAAGTTACTTTGCTCACATTTTACTTGTGGATGCTTACATATTAGAAAAAAATTCTTTATGTTCTCTTTCTCTTGTTCATAAAATTAAAATTGCTGTTAATTTTGTAAGTGTGCCTGATGCCAAATACAATAAAACTAGTAGGAATGTTACTAACATGTTTTGAGGCAGATGTTTCATGTACAGAAAATATTGTCAAAACATAGTTTTAATGACACAGGGGTGTGTTGGGGATGGGGAGGAGATGTTGCTTTTGAAAAGCATTAGAAAACTTCTGAAAGAAAAACATTGGGAGTTCTAAAATGTAAATTCTTTTTCCATTCAAACATACTTCAAACATCCACTTACTACAGAGTGAAAGGTTATAGGTAGTGTTCATAGTAAAACTATTATTAAAACATTATTCATTGTCTGCATATGAATTGTCTCTGTGATTAACTAGTGTGCTGAACTGTATTTAAATGCGTTTGTTTTAGTAGGTGTCCTATAAAGAAAAAAAACCCAATACATTTCTGAGACAGCTTGAAAACCAGACTGATTTCCCAGATGCTGAACATTTGTCATTTAGCAAAGGGCAAACTTCTTAAGACTGAACACTGAATTTATGTGTGTCTACAAATGGAGATTATTATTCACAAGCTGGTCTACATCACCATTGGCTATTCCGTGTGAATTTTTGCTTTCTGTGATTATCTGGATTTGAGTACATATCCAACTTTTGTAAACAGAAGAAGAAAGTGCTGTTATTTAGCATCTATGTTTTTGAAGATCGAAAGTACGATTAATGACTATCAGGAATATGATACAGAAGAAAGACACATTCGTATTGATATTAAGTAGTCAGTGCCTAGCAAATGTAAACCTTGCACCAAAACAGCACTTGCCTAGGAATTTACACTAAGAATCTTCATTTATTGACCTTTCCCACAGCGGAGCCTTATAAGGCTTTATATTTCAAAAACCTTTGAAGTCCATGAGAAGCCTTCTGTTGATTTCAGCTGGATCAGGTCCATGTATGAACACTAGGTCCATGCAGCCTTTGTCAACAAAGAAGAGTGATGTGAACTTGGTATCCCAACACTAGTTGTATCACTTTTTTGTCTTTTAATGTCCAAGAGATCACAGGGCACAAAAATGGAGAACTGGGGGTGTTGAAAGGTAAGTGGACCCTTTAGACTTGAAAGCAGAGTACTGTTCCTTTCATTTCTGATTAAAAAGAGTCACACATTCATTTCCATCTACCGAAAAGAATATCCAATATTTCCAGGTCTGGGAAACAACCCCAGTCCAAAGTTTTTATCAAATTTCCATTGACTTCTATGAACCATGTTTTCACCAATGTGTCTCTAGACTGTCAAAGAGGTATTACATCAAAGTTATGTAAAAATTTTAATGTATGGAAAACATAATACAGGAAAAAACATGCATCTTTCACCAGAAAAAAGCCCTGTGGCTTATTATAGCTTTATGGACACTGCATGTTTTGCTTTGCTTTTTCTTGGTCTGTATGTTACTTTATGCTCCTTTAAAACAGAAGTGACTTGACTCAAGCTTGCAAAGGCAGACTGGTAAGCAGCTAAGATCCCTAAGGAAGGCGTGGCTCCAGAACTTGGAGGAGAAGCAAAAGAAGAGACAAAGAGTCTCAGAAGGGAGAAAGCTGGAAATAGGTGACCTTCAGCAGGCACACCATGTTGGGAAGAGAAATTGTCTAGGGGTAGAGAGGACTGTAGATTTTACTGTGACACAATTAATTGAAACTAAGGCTGGAAACAGACAACAGACACAGTGGGCACAGGAAGACTTGTTTGTAAATATTTTTTATTTCTGTTCTTTGTCAGTTGCATAGAGTTTTGTTTGGTTTAAGAAGGTTATTTTTTCTTGTTTGTAGTTTAGTAAAAATGTGGTTCAAAAATCCTTTTGACTTTATTGGGAAGTCCAGTTACAGGTAAAACCTCAAAGAAAATTCACCACAAAGTTCTAGCTAGTTTGTGGTGCCATCGTGTATACCAATGCAGGCAAGTGTACCGTAAGTTTGTTCTAGACCAGGGGTGCTCAGGTGTGCAGCCTGTCCACGTAATGCTGCTGACCTCTGTCTGGCTTCTTTTCAGCTTGTTTTCATTCATTTCTTTCCTAAAAGTAACTTGGGAGTCTGGAGGCAGTTTATGGGCTGAGTGTGTCCTGATGGTGGCAGCTTGCTCCTCATTTCTGTCTCTTAAAGACTTTAACCAAATTGATGGATTATGAGAAAAGGGGGACAAAGGAACAGGCTACTTTGGCTTTCTGAACAATTCCTGCTCTCCAACATTACAGGCTACTCTCTGGAGAGTTTTCAACTAGAAATGTGTTTCTGGTGATGGCAGCATGCTCTCTTGGGTCAATACTGTGATTTACTTATATGTATTCTGAATTAAATAGTAATCCCAATTCTTCAGGAGAAGCTTTGAATCTTCCTATGTGTATGTTCTGTTGATTTTCAGAAGTGCTAGATTTACTGTATTGCGCATATATAGTGAAGTTTGGTCATGTATGTTTTAGAGTATGTTTTATTCCCATACAGTAGAGAAAGTGAAGTGGCTTCCCGAGCACTATGTTGGGCATTGTCTACTACAAGGATGTTGTCTTTCGAGTCAGAAGTTTGACAAACTGCTTCCACTGTAATTTCTCAGGTGGTCACAACTCAAACTGCAAACAGAGCCGAGGTAGTGAAGACTGTTTTTTCTGCCTGTGAGGGTTGCAATCCAGCTGCCATGGATCCTGTAATAAGATAAAATGAAGGAAATAAGGTTGCTTCAGAAAAAACGTCTTCTGTCCAGAGAGTCAGAGATTGAGGCTGATGGTGAATATTGGGTGAGAATAATGTACTCACTCACTTAATCCAGTGCAAACATAGTTCAACCTTCCTTGCCATTCTTATAAGAATTTATAAGCATAGTTCTGTCTTTCTTTTTTATGGATTACTCTTTAGGGGAGTTATCTTCACACTAACTTATATTAAAAAAAAGAACACAAGTAATCACAGTTCACATACATGAACATGGTTTCTCATCTCGTGATTTAGGCCACAGATCTAGGGCTATACATTATTTGTAGTTAATTGATAATGCTTTTTAACTGTTAATGATTTCTTTGTACCACTGGAACATTCCAGTTAGGCCTCAGGGAATTTTTGGACCTAGACACTATAAATTAATTTCTTAACCTCACTTGCTGGAAGACTTTGGGTTTTGTTAGAATTTAGTACATGGATGAACAGATATGTGAGGCAGCAAATAGATGAACACTGAGGAAGAGGTAATAGTAATAATAATAATAATAATGATAATAATATGTCCCATTACAATGACTATTTGACAATTTTTTTCAGAATTTGTGTTCCTACACAGAAACTAATTCAACAGGGTGGGTTTTTTTTTCTTCTCAGTTAGGTGATGGTTACAGCTCCTTTGAAAACAATGAAATCACATTACTGTGTAACTACAGCAAGACAACTATGAATCACATCATTACCTTAGTCACAAAGAGTGTATAATATGTTGACATTTGATTTGTATCTAGCAATTTTGGGAAGGGAACTGGAACTAGGAGAGCTTGAGGCTTTCTTCTGTTTTGGGTTTTCTTTCTATGCAACTATGAACTGAAAGATCATGAATTAGCCAAGTGTTGGTCAGTCTGGATCTGCAGTAGGTGGAAGGAACATTTGGGGTTAGACAAACTGACACACAGAAGTGAAAATCATCCAATTAATGAAATATGTGTTACTCTTCATATAGTACTTCGTAGCAGCCATGGGGCATGTTTGTCAGAGTAAATAAGGAAAGAAGGTGCAGATTTTTGCAGCTAGTAGCTTATTGTTGGATTTTTTCCTTTAAGTTAAAAATTGAATAAACAGTGTGAAAGACAGTAAGCTTTTTGGTAAATTTCATGCATTTTCTGTCCAATGGATCCTCAATTGACCAAGTGGAGTAGGAATGCATTCAACACTGCACATGCAGCATATTAGCTCATCTTGTAAAAGATGTAGTTTAATCATAGAACAACACAGATATACATTTGAGCACTGTACAGCACCAAAGCTGTAATTACAGTGGCAATAAATGTGCAACAGCAAATAATAATTATTTCAAGCCTCCTTCCGTTGTTCAAAACCTTCCTTTTCTTAAGAAGAAAAGCAGAGCAATGTGGACTAAACTTGAAAGTTAAGCCTATCCTCAGCCATTTTCCAAATTGTAGGAAGGAAGGAATATTTGGAGTTTCCTAAGGAATATACTGGCTGCCTTTGTTTTGGGATAGAAAGCATGACTCACAGGTAGTTTTAAAGACTAAAATGCTTTACACGTTAATGTAGCATAAGCTTATATTGTTTTCTTTAGCTGGAGATCTTTCAGCCTTCTGACTGATACTTATCAGTTTTCCCATGTATATGATTAATAGTTTAATAGAGGATTTTTCTTGAGCTTTCATTGCTTGCCTGAGTCTTATATCCCTACAGTTGATAGTAATGTATCCAGTGGTTTAAATGGAAATAAGCCTGGGCCAGTGCAAATGTACTAGAAATGTCTGTTCAGAATTTATAGATAAAACCAAGAAAACTCCCAGTATGTTGTTTAACTTGAATTTCTTAATACCATCTTACTGCATCTTGACATCATCCCTTACAATTCAGAGTGGTAAGAAATGATACTATACCATTAGGACAAAGTAAAACTGAATTGCCAAATATTTGCCAGATGCAAAGCACTTGACTTCAAATTAAGATATTTTTAGAAGAGATTTCCTCAGAAAGTAATGGAAGGTAGAAGCAATTTTTGATGTAACCAGAGCAGAGTACGACTAAAGATAGTAAATAAATATTTTTTTTTAAATGAGGTATTGCCCAATTACTGATTGTTACTCTATGCATCCGGGTGCCCTTGGGGCTTCCAAAGCATCCCTGTAAGTTTCATCAACAGGCGTGGCTTATCTTCGTAGTAGTAGGAGCAGATGTCAAATTTTCATGCCCCTAGGATGCTTACTCATACCTAGTAGATACATCTGGTAGAGATCGAGCCTCAGTCAAGTTGTTCTCATCCATGACCTTCCCACTGAGAAAGCAAATCAAGCAGAGCTCCTCAGTCCAACGAAAAAGAAACTTGAATATTATTAACATATTGGTAGTACCACAACCCACTTCACTGTCTGTCTTAATTGCTTTACACAGATGAGAAGGCTGGTAAAATGGAAGGAAACATTATAATTGTGATACAATTCCTAGAGTATGCTACCAGTATCTGAGACTTTCCAAAGACGGAACAACTAAAATATTTGTCAGTTCTGCAAAACTAAAGGATTTAAGAAAAAGAAACAAAATTTTAGTATAAAAAGCCTGCTCATAATTCAAAATGTTGTCAACTGGTATGAACCTCAGTTGTCCACTTTTATTGAGCTTAAGGCTACACATTATAATGTTTTTCTTTTGTAACTGTTAATTTAGGTCAAAGATAAAAGAAAATTCTAGTCTTTGGAACTCATGTGATCCTTGTAGTAGAATTATTTGAAAATTCCATATCCATTTGTTTACATTAACTGGATGTTTTAAAGTACTGTGACCTGGGTAGAGACTTTAGGCTGAGCTTTGACACTTGTCATATTACAAGCCTTTTCAATAACTTCAATGCAAATTAACCTGTCTTAATTTTTAACTCTTTCACCTGATGCCAGAAATGTCTGAAACATGATGGACCTGTCAGAAATGATTGCTCGACATAACAGCTATATCTTTGGTAACCAGGCATGTTAATGACAAATGCTTCAGTCCTGCCTTGGAGAGAGATTTATTTTCTTTTCATAGTATGTCTTCATTAGCTAGTTATCAGACTGTATTGTAGAAAGCTGGCACATGAAAGGCTTTTATGTTTGTGGAAAGTTTTATGACAGTGTGATGAGGCAATGTAAATCTTCCACTGAAGATTGTTACTGTAGAAAGATCTGGCTAACATCCCTGTAGCTCGAACTGTATAAGTAGTTTTAGTATGTTACATCTTTCTTAAATAATAGAATTTCCTGTTGATTTCATCTCCCTCTCATCTGTCCTTTCGCAGTCTTAGGTTGGTTGCAGGGTGGTCTAGCAGACTGGACTGCAACAGTTGTCCAGTCTAGAAGATTGGACTGCAGCAGTTGTCCCATGTAATATATGTTTCTTGTGGCATACAGTTCTTAACAAACTGGAAAAAGCTCCTAAGAAAACTGGAAGAAATGGATTGTATCTATTGTAATCTGCACTAAAAATCTGGCTCTTCTCTCAGGAATATACTATCGGTGTTTCAGGGACAAAGGATCCCTGCTAGGATCAGGTTAGCAGGCATGTTAAATTTCAGGTGGAAAGGAAAAGACTCACCCACCCTCCTGTGTGCTCCTTCACTTGATGCCTGTTTTTCATCCATTGTCAACACAATGTCATTGCAGCCTTTGCTGTTCTGGGAGCTGTTGCAGTTCCTTAAAATAGGATGAGAGTAAAAATGTGGTCTGGAGAGAAATACAAACAGGATTTACAGATCTGAGTGCCGAGGAAAGAGATCAGCACAGAGCTAAAGTCAAGGGAAGGGGGCCATGACTAGCTCTTTGTTACACGATACAATTAGGAGGAGGACATTCATTATGTGACGTGATATGTGGTACCTGACCAGCATGCAACTGGTATCTGCCAATCTTTATTATCAGCTTAATGTGGCAGTCCTGTGTGGTGGCTTTCTGCAGAAGTGAGAGCTGGCTTGGGAAGGGACAGGCCAAGGGCCAAACCCTCGGAACTGAGGAACCCTCGGAATGAAGCAATGGAAAGAAGAGTCTTAACTTGCATGGTGTGATTTGTTGTTGGGTTGTGCTTTGGAGATGAGACAACAAAGTTGTGGGCTAATTAAACTGTACCCATTACATCTTGTCTGTGTTTCAATAATGTTTACAATGAAGGCAGATGTATGGAAAGACTGTAGCAATTAAAATATGTCTGGGAAATAAGACTTCTTCCTGAAATGCTGCTTTAACGGTTGTGGTGAAAGCTTTTTTTGTGTGGCTGACATATGTTTCTTTGAATTAGTGCTTTCTGAGTGTATGTTAACAATATTGTGTTGTTTTTTGTTCAAATTGAATTTAGACTGTTCTGTTTATGTCTAAGGGTCATTTTAATTTGGACAGTTCTTTAATTCCTGAATGACCACAGAACCCTCTTGCAAACGTTTCTAGGAAATCCCAGGTCTGGTGAGGTGCACTTTACTCTCTGAGCCAGGTCTTCTATGGAAAAAGGAAAAAATCCCCAAAACTGTTTTTAAAGAACTGTTAGAACTCCAAGGACTGTGTTAATATTGACACTTGTTACTTTTGAGACTTTTGCTATGCACTTCAATAATTCTCCTAAATTATGATTTTTTTATAGAAAACTTTATAAATATGAATGGGTCTGTGGAACTACCGATGTCTAATTATAGTAAAATTTTAGATTGCGTATTTCATCTGTAGGTTCATTATTTGTGCTCGTTTTTACTGCTGAGATTACACTTTTCTACAGGCTTTTACAATATTAAAAGAACTTGGGATAGTGAAACAAAATATTTATATTGTCAGTGATATTTATTGAGCTTGTTGCCTTTCACAGATCAAAGAGGAGAAATTTTATAGTAATATATCAAGTCAGCTGGAATAAGATAGGGGATATTTGTCAGAAATATTTTCTGTTGAGAAAGGTACTGCGTGGAATTTATTCATTTATTTGTTTGTTTGTTTTTCTTTTAAAGGGAAATGGAAATATATTTATCCATTGGCTTGTGATGGATATGGCTGCTACTACTGCTTGAAATCTTTAGTGTCTTGTAAACTAACAAGACATGCTGAAGGAAAAGGAAATACATTCCTGAAATTTAGCATGTGAATTTCATGCAATTATATTGGAAATAATTAGTATTTTAAGTACAAGAGTGTGAGCATAAAATTTGATGGTGCCTGATAATGAGTCATAATAAAATGGGTACTGAATAGCTGTTAAGTTTTAAGGGCAGGTGTGTATACATACTCTTGCCAAGGATACAAATGTAGTATACAATGATGTCCTTCCCATAGATACCGGAACAGAATAGCAGAAAATACAGTAAAACATCACATGGCTGGTATGTAGTACAATGCATTTAGCACTTCTGTAATCAGAAATGACTCCATGACAATGCAACCTGCATGGAGTATCCCATGTTCATATAGTTTATAGTTAGACTATTTGTAGTGGACATTTTTAGCTGATCTAAAAATGTGTGGTTGTTATTCTTTTTTTTTTTTTTTTTAGCGCTTAGTTTCTTAGGAACAAGAGACACCAGAAAGCGTTTTGCGAGTCCAGAAAGCAACGCTGCCCTGAATGGCCTTGGAACAGCGTGGCTTCTGAAGAAAATCTAGTTTAGTATGAAGCACTGAAATACTACTCTTGTGTGTTTGTGGGAGATGCTCGAAGTGTCTGAGGTGCATTGACACATTAATGTTTTAACGTGAATCAGAGTGAATCTCCTGAGCATCATGATCATCTTTTGTTTCACATCATGGACCAGTCTGAGAGTTCATGCAGTGGGTTTCTTCTGGATGAACGTAACTGGAAGAGACAATCCAAGGGGACCTAATATGCTTTAGTGACTAACAGGCATCATGTCCACGGGACCAGGCTAAAACTGGTTGAAGGAAAAGGGAAGGGGAAGTTGGCATATGTGTAGTGCAGACATCAAGTCCATCAACACCAGTTGTTTTGCTCAACAGGTGTGTTCCTGCGGTTCACACGACTCCCTAGTATGGGGACACCCTGGGTTGTTTGTAGCTGATTCTGTAATGATCAGATGGTAGGTAGCACAGGTGAGCGCAGGCGAATGCAGCCTGTGGTAAATGTGCCACATCACATGCTGTTGGGAATCACCCAACTAACGAATAATCTTATAATTATATCAATAGTAATATGGACTAAAATTTTCAGTTATAAAGAAAAATCAGCATTAAAAGCAGCATGCACACATTTAAAAAAAACGGGAATATTACAGTTTTTTAGTAAATCAGTTGTGTTTTTTCAAGTACACTAAAGTAGGTCATGTATGTCTACATTTATATTGTATTTTGCATAAGTAAACATTTCATTTTTAGAATGTATTTTGTCCTTTTCTGTGTTAATTTCCCAATGGGCGACATTTCTGTCACATCCTTGAGCCGGCATACACTTTTATAGTCTCATTATTTCATTTATACAGCGAATCTTCTTTATGACATGACAAAAAAGGCACACTAGCATTTTGGAAGGGTAGGGGTTTTAAATTGGGAACACAAACAATTAGAAGCACAGAATCATAGAAGCATAAAATAGTTTGGGTTGGAGGGGACCTTTGAAGGTCCATCCCCCCAGCAACGAGGAGGGACATCTGCAACTAGATCAGGTTGCTCAGAGCCCAGTCCAACCTGACCTTGAATGTTACCAGGGATGGGGTATCTACCACCTCTCTGGGCAACCTGGGCCACAGTTTCACCACCCTTGTCATGAAAAATATCTTCCTTCTATCTAGTCTAAATCTGCCCTCTTTTAGTTTAAAACCGTTACCCCTTGTCCTATCAGAACAGGCCCTGCTAAAAAGTCTGTCCCCATCTTTCTTGCAAGCCCCCTCTAGGTACTGGAAGGCTGCAATAAGGTGTCCCCGGAGCCTTCTCCTCTCCAGGCTGAACAGCCCCAACTCTCTCAGCCTGTCCTCACAGGAGAGCTGTTCCAGCCCTCTGATTATTTTGGTGGCCCTCCTCTGGACCTGCTCCAACAGGTCCATGTCTTTCCTGTGCTGAGGGCTCCAGAGCTGGATGCAGGACTCCAGGTGGGGTCTCACCAGAGCAGAGCAGAGCAGAGGAGCAGAATGCCCTCCCTCGATCTGCTGGCCATACTGCTTTGGATACAGCTTGGATACAGCTTCTCGGATATAGATGCTTCTTTGGTTGGCCTTTTGGGCTGCAAGCACACATTGCCGGCTCATGTACAGCTTTTCAACCATCAGTACCCCCACCTCCTTCTTGGCAGGGCTGCTCTCAATCCCATCATCCCCCGGCCTGTATTAATACTGGCTGTTGCCCCAACCCAGGGGCAGGACCCTGCACTTGGCCGTGTTGAATCTCATGATGTTCACATGGACCCATTCCTTGAGCTTGTCCAGGTCCCTCTGGATGGCATCCCATCCCTCAGGCATGTCAACCATACCACTCAGCTTGGTGTTGTCTGCAAACCTGTTGAGGGTGTATTTGATCCCACTATGTCATTCATGAAGATATTAAAGAGTACTGGTCCCAATACAGACCCCTGATGGATACCACTTACCACCAATCTCCATGTGGACATTGAGCCGTTGACCACTACCCTCTGCATGCGATCATCCCACCAATTCCGCATCCACCGAACAGCCCACTCATCACATCCATATCTTTCCAACTGAGAGAGAAAGATGTTGTGGGGGACTGTGTCAGAGGCCTTACAGAAGTCCAGAGAGATGATATTGGTAGCTCTTCCCTTATACACTGACTTGTTCACTCTATAACAGAAGGCCACTAGGTTTGTCAGGCCCTTGGTGTAGCCATGCTGGCTGTCTCGAATCACCTACGTGTCCCAGGGTCCTCCTTTCTACCCTTTTTGAAAATGGGTGCAGTGTTTCCCTTTTTCCAGTCTCCAGGGACTTCCCCTGACTGCCAGGACCTTTCCAATATCATGGAGAGTGTCTTGGCAACTACATCAGCCAATTCCCTCAGGACTCTGGGATGCATCTCATCAGGTTCCATAGACTTGTGTACATTCATGTTCCTCCGATGGTCACAAAGCTTATCTTCTCTTACAGTGGGAGGGACTTTGCTCCTCCAGTCCCTGTTTTGTAGTCCATCCTCTTGAGAGATGTGAGAAGAGAGACTGCCAGTGAAGACTTGAGGCAAAAAAGTTGTTGAGTACCACAACCATCTTCTTGTCCATTGCTACCAGTCTGTCAGTCTTGCTTATCACAGGAGCTATGCTTTCTTTGACCTTCTTTTTCTGGCTGACATACCTGTAGAAGTCCTTCTTATTATTCTTTGTGTCCCTTGCCAAATTCAGCTGCAACGACACCTTGGCCTTCCTGACCTCATCCCTACACAATCAGTGTCCCTGTACTCTTCCCAGGATACCTGTCCCTGCTTGCACTGCCTGTGCATTTCCTTCTTGCCCTTCAGTTTGCCCAGGATGTCTCCACTCAGCCATGCTAGTCTCTTGCCTTCCTTTCTTGATTTCTTGCACCTGGGGATTGAGAGCTCTTGAGTTCTCTGGAAAGTGTCCTTAAAGGTCTGTTTAAGCCATGTCTGTTCTGTTCACTTGTCCCTGAGGGCAGTTTCCCAGGGAGTCCTATTGACTAACTCCCTGAAGAGCTGGAAGTTTGCTTTCCCAAAATTTAGGGTCCTGACTTTACTCTTCACCTGACCCATGTCCCTCAGGACTGTGAACTCCAGCAGTGCATGATCACCGCAGCCCAGGCTGCCTCCAATCTTGATGTCACCAGTTAGCTCACTTGTGTTGGTGACCAACAGGTCCAGTATGGCATCCTCTCTCATGGGGCTGTCTATTACCTGGCTTAAGACGTTATCCTCAATGCATTTCAGGAGTCTCCTGCATTACCTACAGCTCGCTGTCCTACTTTTCCAGCAGATGTCAGGGTGGTTGAAGTCCCCCAGCAGGAGGAGATCCTGTGAGCGTGATGCTTCCTATAGCTGGTGGAAGAAGGTTTCAAGGTTTCATCAACAGGCTTACCTTGATCGGGCAGCCTGTAGATGGTTCCCTTTGTTGACTCAGTCTCATTCTTACCCATAAGCTTTCAATGTGCTTGTGGCTTTTCTTCAGAAACAGCTCTTCACACTCTATCCGTATCTTGATGTAGAGGGCCACGCCTCTGCTTCTCCTTCTTTGACTATCCTTTCTGAACAGCCTGTAGCCATCCATAGCCGCACTGCGTCATGGGATTCATACCACCAAGTTTCAGTAATGGCAACTAGGTTGTAGCTTTCTAGTAGCACAGTGGATTTGTTGCCCATGCTGTGTGCATTGGTCTAGAGGCACTTCAGCTGGCCTGTTGGCCGTGTCACCATCTTAGAGGAATGCCCCTTAATGCCTTTGAGTTATTTCACTGGTGTTTCCCTGTTGGCTCGTGTTACCTCAGAGTCCCCTGACTCATCTCCATATGACTTCAAGTCTTATGACAGTGTACAAAAGTGCAGTGTAGCCAGCACGTCTCAGAGTAACAGGCTGAGGGCCCTTGCTAGCACCCTGTCCCTCGAACCTTGGCATGTCATTCTACAGCTTGTCATGGGCAAGCCTGATATTATCCCCCTTCCCCCTTCAAGTCTAGTTTAATTCTCTGTTAATTAGCCCTGCTAGCTTGTGAGCTTCCCTCTTTGGGAAAGGTGAATCCCATCTGACGCCAGCAAGCCAGGTGCCATGAAGGCCATCCCATTATTGAAAAACCCAAAATTATGGCAGTGACACCAGCCGTGGAGTGTTAGTAGACTGGGCCCGTCTGTTTCTTCCAATGTCGCTGCCCACAACTGGAAGGAGAGAGGAAAAAATAACCTGTGCTCCAGATTCCCTTACCAACTGTCCCAAGGCCCTGAAGTCTCTTTTGATTGCCCTTGGACTACACGTTGTGGCTTCATTTCCACCCACATGGAAGAGCAGTTGTGGGTAATAGTCCAAGGGCTGAGCAGGCCAGGAAGTTTCCTAGTGATGTAGTTAATCCGGGCCCTGGGGAGGCAGCAGACTTCCTTAAGCGGAATGTTTGTACTGCATATTGGACCCTGTGTTCCCCTCAGAAAGGAGTCGCCTACAGCTATAATCTTTTTTTCCTTGTGGAGGTGGTCATGATACGTGGGGTAGGCCTTTCTGATCTAATTAGTTGACAAGCTATCTCTTGCTTCCCGTATTAAGGCTATTAGATTAACTTAGTTTGTGTTCACCTCAGCTGGATTACTTAACCTCAAGAAATGTGTGCAGGATTTGGCCCGAAGTATATGCCTTAGTGTGAGATTCCATATTTAATTTTAATATTTTCAAGTTAGTGCCTGTGTATTTAATTCCTCCCATTGCTTAGCGAAGTGAGTTTATTTCATCTGGATTCTTTTACAGATTGATAGAAACTTATGCTAAGTAGAATAAGACCTCAGTTGAGATCAGTCTTAGAAGTGGTAAGAGTGAAGTCTGTGAAACCACAAGAAGGCAGTCATAACTCACAAGTGCGGTGGACACACAAAGATTCCTGTGGCTCATTTGTTTTTACAGCTTGTATTTATGTAGTAGTTTTTCTATGCATTTGGGAAGATACTGCTCTAAAAAGAGGAAAGGTGTTCTATACTTGAGATGCAAATTTAATCCAAGTGGTACATACTCTGTATTTTCAAAACTACTGATCTCTTGCTGTTTCATTGGTAATGACCTTTGGATTTTGATGACTGTCTTTCTAAGAACCTACTAATGACAGCCAGAAAACAAATACTGTTTTGCCTCATGATTTAGGTGATGGCTGCTAATTTTACTTGATTTCTTTTGTAATTACTCTGATCTTAGTATTTTCATTGTGTTTTCATTTTGGTGCATATAAAGTTGTGGCTTTTAATATTTCATTGTAAACTCTAATGAATACAGTCTGTCATAGAAGCGAAGGTTGAAGATTACTTTGCATGGACTGTTTAGGAAATATCAATGCAAGATATAGGTCAATACTTTTCTATTTGTACCCATTCATCTACAGGAGGACCCACCATATTGTTGTGATAGGAGTTAGCACATTACAGGTGATGGCAGCATTAGTGTAAATCCAAAAGAAAGCCTGACGAAGACCTTCTAAAAATTATTTTTGATATCCATTTTCTGGTGTCAAATCCAGATGTTTAAAATTAGACTGCAGTGTTAGTCAAGCTGTTACGCATGATAATTTAATTTTGGTTTATATTTACGAACTGCAGTTATGTCACCAGAATGAATTGTTAGGCTGATCAGTTTTATAACTATTTCTGACATTCAGTCACCTCTCTGACTTAATTACTTTGGGTTAACCAGTAACCAACATTTACTTTTCTACAGTTTAAACATCTGTGGTATAGAAATGGCTTCAGCTAAGGAGGATGCACATTTGATTTAGCTGTGAGGGATCACGGTGGCTAATTACAGTAACAGGACTCCAGGTGCATGTGGCAAAATGCATTCTTACCTTCAGCTTGCTTTTCAGGATACTGTTGCTTAGTTCATTTTTTCTATAAAAAGAGTTGTATGTACTTGTAAGATGGCAGAGGAAATATGTGTATGTACTTAAGCTTAACGCTGTATTTCTACATAAGTTTTTATATAACACATTCATCATAAAGTTATCAAGTGTCTGGTGGTAATATATTAAACAGCGTGACTAATATCTGATAAGTACTGTTTTTTCTCTTACCTTTTCTCACGTTAGAGCCCTATACAGTGATTTTTTTCTTTGCTTTTGTAGGTTTTATATGTTTTGTTGTTTTGCCTGGTTTGGTTGATCTTTATTTGGTTTTGTTGTTGAAATTTTGCTTTGTGGTTTTTTTAACTAGAGAAATGTCTAAGGACATTTCACAGAATCACAGAATCACTAGGTTGGAAAGGACCTTCAAGATCATCAAGTCCAACCATTAATCCAGCACCACCGTGTTCCCTAAACCATGTCCTGAAGTGCCACATCCACACGTTTCTTGAACACTTCCAGTGATGCTCCACCACCACCTCCTCCACCACTCCACCACCACCCTGGGCAGCCTGTTCC
>NW_010516915.1:21121-21322 GCF_000687285.1 Phaethon lepturus | reverse complement strand
GTTCTTAGAGTGTAAATTTCTAAATTGCCCCATAGCAATTATTCCACATTGACCAACCTGATCTCCTTCTATGACCAGGTGACCTGCCTAGTGGATGAGGGAAATGCTGTGGATGTTGTCTACTTGGACTTTAGTAAAGCCTTTGACACTGTCTCCCACAGCATTCTCCTGGAGAAATTGGCGGGTCGGGGCCTTGACAGG
>NW_010516915.1:803-20758 GCF_000687285.1 Phaethon lepturus | reverse complement strand
GTGGCTGGAGAGCTGCCTGGCAGAAAAGGTCCTGGGGGGGCTGGGTGACATCCAGCTGAACATGAGCCAGCAGTGTGCCTGGGTGGCCAAGAAGGCCAACAGCGTCCTGGCCTGTATTTTTAGAAATAGTGTGGCCCGTAGGAGTAGGGAAGTGATCGTGTCTCTGTACTCAGCACTGGTGAGGCCGCACCTTGAACACTGTGTTCAGTTTTGGGCCCCTCACTACAAGAAGGACATTGAGTTGCTGGAGTGTGTCCAGTGAAGAGCAGCAAAGTTGGTGAAGGGTCTAGAGCACAGGTCTTATGAGGAGCAGCTGAGGGAACTGGGGTTGTTCAGTCTGGAGGAGGCTGAGGGGAGACCTTATTGCTGTCTGCAACTACCTGAGGAGGTTGTGGTGACATGGGTGTTGGCCTCTTCTCCCAAGCAACTAGCAACAGGATGAGAGGAAATGACCTCAAGTTGCACCAGGGAATTTTTAGACTGGATATCAGGGAAAATTTCTGTACTGAAAGAGTGGTCAAGCATTGGAACAGGCTGCCCAGGGAGATGGTGGAGTCACCATCACTGGAGGTGTTCAAAAACATGTAGACGTGGCACTTTTGGACATGGTTTAGTGGGCATGGTGGTGTTGGAATGATGGTTGGACTTGGTGATCTTAAAGGTCCTTTCCAACCTTAATGATTCTGTGATTCTTTGCCTCCAAAGCATCACTCAGTTTCAATCTGGAGACTTCCATCTATCAAACCACAACTGGGATAGAAGGAGGAGGCTATCACAAATGCAGAGAAATGTATTAATAGTAGGATTGCCTAGACTGCTGTCAACAGGTCTACATCATCTATTTTTAAGGAGACAGTCAAATCTGAAAGAAGACAAAACCCCTTTCAGCTGGTTGTCTGAATGAATCAAGAAGTAATTATTCTTTCCTCCAAGGCTGAACTCAGACAAATTGGCAGAATACTCCCCTTTCTCAGCAGAGGTAAATATGAGTAAAACAGGTCTGAGCAGCTTTGCCACTTTAGGAGCCTTGGCTGTAGGCGGAGATCTACCTCTCTTCACATTAGCCTGTGACAAAACCACTGGTCTATGAAGTGCCTGAATACCTTCATTTCATTGGAGTCATTAAGCTCAGGAAGGTGACAGCTAGCTAGGAGGAGGCTAATGGTTGGTGATCATCTGTGTAGATGATCTAGTTCATGCACTAGAAGATAATTAACAGCTAGGTGTGGATGTGAAAGGCACTGGTTGGAGAGATGTGTGTTGCCCTACAGCATGCTACCTGGTTCAGGCAAGTGCCATTCCCATTCCCTGGGAAGCATGAGAAAATTCTCCTTGAAGTAACAAAGTGGAGGAGCAAACGATGAGAGACTGCAGTTGACTGCATATGTAACTTCAGGCCAGGACTAGAGAACACCTTCCCTACCCTGTAATGATGAGGAAAACCAGATTTTATTACAGATTATAGGGGCTTACTAAAGCAGCTTGACCACATGAATAATTATGATACACCCATCTTATTCATAGTAGTCATTAAGTTGCTATATCTGTAACAGGCTTAATAACAAAATGAAGATTGAATGGGAAAGAAAAAGTCATATACCTATCTCATTGGTCATTGTTTCCTGTATGACTAGAATGTCTATGTGAGCAGAACCAAGTAATAGAGAGAGAATTCAAGCACAGAAGATTATATTTAAAAAAGGGAGGAGTGAGGTCTGTTCTTGAACTACACTAAAGCAGTGGTCTCCTAAGTGGGGTGTGTGCATTCAAGGGGGTACAATCCACTGGAAGGAAGAAAATTATTTTCATACCATTAATAAGATGAAAAAGAATTTAAAACAGTGTTTATTCCATCTTTATCTCATCCTTTTAATTTTTTATTTTTGTATATGTTTTATAAAGGTACAGTGGTAGGCGTACATGCTCAAAATTCTTTTAGTGATCAAAAAGTTTGGAAACCCAAAGGACTGGTCTTGCAGGTAGCACCAGGTCAGCTCTAAAACTTGTAGTGCTGAAATGGCAAAACAGTTGGAGCTGGTAAATGTTAGAGTAGCTATTCTACTGACAAAACTAGTGCTAGGACCTGAACATCCTGCCCTGAACAGCTCATGTGGAGATCACAGTAAAGTCCTCTGGATGGTAAAGATATGCCCACAAAACAAGGAAAATTCAGTTACTTGTTACGCCTCTTGCTGCTGTTCCAAATAATTACATAAATGTGAGATTCATGTTGTAACAACTCTAACCTGTCAAGATGAGCTACAGATGATGTTTTAAATTTACCATAGTATTTTCTGCAGATTTTGCAAATTCTAAGTGTGTCATTCAGTATTGGCTGTATGCTTCTTATTAACGGTATTAAGCAAATAGAAAAGCAATTGCTTTAAGAAAAAAAGTTTGTTGAAGTATAAGAATATGAAAATTGCTGCAGTAGGTAAGAATGCAAGAACAAACCCAAAGGAATTATTGTTAACAGTATATGTTGCTTGATAGATCGTAACAGCTCATTTAGAGTTATTAGGTCTATTGCATAAATATGTGGTCAAGAGCTCTTTAATGCGCACCACTGTTACTGTAGACCATAAACAGCTGCTTTGGAGCTGTCAGCCTAGTTTGTCACTATTTTAATCTGAAAAATCTCAATTACTTTGTAATTGCCAACTCACCATTTAAGCTGAGTGTTTGGAGCCATAGCTGAGCATAGTTTGAGCACGGGAAGTGAAATACTGAAGCAGCTATGAGGAACGGGCATCGCTCTCATCAGACAAATCACAGGGGACTCAAATTCAATTATTAACAGAGGTGATTGCCATGTGTTTACAGAGGACAAGCAATGAGAAAAGATAGGATGTGAGACAGATTATTTCTCTATTTAACTCTGTACTCAGCTACTTTAAAGACCTATAAGGAATCATTAATGCTATGTTTATAGTTAAAAAGCAGTATCTGCTTGCTACCCCCACCTCCCAGCTCAACTGTCTGCTGCCAGCCAGCTGATAAAGCTCTGCTGGGACAGGGAATGCAGTACCCAGTAATCCACTGTAGCAACCAGTTTGGGTCTGACAGCTTCCAGCACAGAAACTTAGTGGAAAGAATGATGCCACATTTTCCCATCTTTTGCCCCTTTGGCACATTACATTCCCTCTCCTCTCCCCTGTAAGTACAGACAAGTGGTTGAGAAGGTCAGATATAGGTACGTAACTTTGCAGGTAAGAAATGTATAGAACTCAGGAAGTAGATTTCAGCTGTTCTTAAGTGCGGGCAAAAGCTAATATAAATGCTCAGAACACGCAGCTGTCTGTCTCCTACCAGTCTTTTGCTCAGAATGTGGTTCTCTATAATCATGTCATTCAGAGAGACTTTTGCTAAGTACTGAGGGAAAAGTGGCTTCCTTTGGCGAGGGAAGGAAAATGCCTGTTGCAGCAAGCTATCCATCATCTTAAAAAAGTCCAAGATGTACTAAAGCTCCCTAAATTTTTATTCCCAACAGAGCCAAATAAGACCAATGTTTTCTTGACAGGCACTCCTCCCATATCAAAATCTACTTCCCAGTACACTTTTGCAGACATCCACCTGCCTGCTAGGTTGGATAATAAATAAATGTCCATCATGTCTTTGAGAAAGATTTTCTTCTTGCTGCTTTTTTCTTTTTCTTTTTCCTTGCACATTTGGGGAACGATACCCTTCCCCCCAGCCAGGAAATAGCCATTTTGAGGTAAGACCTTAAAATTGATGATTTTGAAAGTTTTCCCCATTGCCATGCTGTTCTGCTCCTGCATTCCTGTGGTGCCAACAGATGAAGTTGTAAGCCTGCTCGCCTCCCTGCATCTAATCCTGATACTACTCAGCAGCAGGGAAGGTGGGCAAATGTTCACTAGCAGTTGTTGGCAAAGAAACACAGCAGGATTTAAACTGGATGACGCCACTGCATGTGTAAAACAACCATTCGAGCAAATGCTGCTATAGTAGCATCTTTAACCAGTAAAGCAGAATTTGTTGTTAACCTTTTGCTTCCTAGCTAGCTGCACAGATAAGTTATGATTAATTGTAGATATGCTTTTTTAAAAACAAAACAAGCTTATTGATAAAAAAAAGATAAATGCTTGTAGCAGTTATTGTGACAGACTTTTATATGTGACCACACTAACAAAAATAAATCGCAAAAGCCAAATGGGTAAAATGTTCCATGTCATTTTTCTCAAGGTCATTTTCTCCATGATTTTCCTTCTCTTCCTTTCCAGCTTGCACAGCCTGGTCTTTAGTTGATGTGCCCCAACCCAATGTTTCATGGTTTAACCGTAGTCATTTTACAGCATTCTAGCACTGTTATGAATGAGGACCACCATAACAGTGATTTGCCATGCTTATCCACTATTCAAAAGCTAGATCTTGGTCACCTATTGTATCATCAAAATAACTGGTCAACACCATCCCAAAACTATTTTTCCCCAGGCTCTCAGGTTTCCTTGCTTCCGATAGTTGTTCATACAGACTGTATGAGCTCACTCTCCTTCAAACTGAGCTCTGTCATTCGTTAAAGTTACCAGTTTGATATTTCAAGTTATATTTCTCAGACACCAGCTAACAGTGCACCCAATGTTAGGAATGGGAATGAACTTTTTCCTGCCCTCCCTTGAAGATGATGGAAAAAGATGCATCACATAGCCAACCACAATTCTTATATGCTTAGCTACTGCAACTCACAAGGCCATGTTTAGTTGAAGAAATTGCTTTACTACCTACCATCTAACTGAAACAGGGCTTTCCTATTAGGAAATGTATGCAAGAGCATTTTATATCTGTGTATTATCTCCCCAGATCTCCTAGCTGTGCAATAAGTCTTAAGCACAGGATGTTATCTGTCCTTTCAGTTGGCTTAGTTCCTCCATCCCACATTTAGATCATGCATGTTAGTGCTGGATCAAGTACCTTGAATAAGAAAATGGTAAAAGCTTGGAAAGTCAGTAAAAACCTTAACAGGAGCCTGGGCAAGAGTGCAGTGCAAAATGGCAGACCAAGCAGATGCATCAGAAAATTCCTTTTCTAAAGGAAAGTTGTTTTAATCATTTCACTTCAACTCAGACAATGATCTACACTAGGTGAAATATTGAACAGCTCTAGCTTTACAGATTGAAAAATCACATACTTGAAAATCAGGGAGATAGGATGCAGCAGGTCTCTAACATCCCTAGCCATGCTCCCTTTTAGACGGCAGCTCTTTGCAGAACTGACATCACCTTTCCCACATTGCCTGAATGTCAGCAGCCACTACCAAACACACAAAGCTACCAGGATAGTGATGGTGGTTGCTACTACAGAGGAACAGCTGTTGCAGAGTGAAGCTCTATTCCACTTACCTGTACACAGAATAGAACACACACATGCTCAAAGATTTCTCTGCTTGGATGGGAGATACATGTAGGATACTGGATTTTGCAAGGAAGCAGTGCAAAGAACCATGCCTTTTGTGAAGGGATGTGGAATCAGTACAATGAAACTTAGAAGGCTAGAATAGTACGGCTGTGGACAGTTTTTCACTTTCACCCAGCAGAAACCATTTTTTTTTTCAGCATTTTGTGAGAACAAAAAAATTTTGTAGCACAAAGATCAGAAGCAAAATTGAGTTAGACAGAGCCAGTAGCTCCACTAGGACCTTGCAGGAGAACGTGAAACACTTTTTCCAGGGAGAGCTTTGCATTTCATTTTAGCTATGCATCAAAGTCTAGGTCAGCAGAGGATCAGAAGAACCATAACATCTCAAAATTGCATCCATTGAGACAAGCTGGGAAAATATTTGTTGAGCAATGAAGTACACTCTCCTGCTAAATCTGCATTACCTGGCACTCCATGAATCTCAGCTGGGTAAAACAGGCCACAGAACTGAATCTCAAGCCTTCAAAAATACAAGACGAGTTCCCCAATCACAGGGATATTGCTTAAATGCAAATTTGTATTTGGCTTTGTATTTTTGTGTTTTACAGCTCAAATCTGTTCTCTCACTATAACTCTGAGAAGCTTGGGTTTCATTCCACTGTATTTATTTTTTAAGTTCAATTCTCATGACTTTGCAAGCTTTCTAAAGGTCAGGTGGAGAGAACTACCAGATATTGCCACAGCTGCTTGCAGTGTAATGCAGTCATTTCATATTGTTTTAAAGCTTTTCAAAAAATCATCACAACTCTTTCTCTTCATCTTACAGAATGTGGCTAAAGGTGTGAGTTAGGTTTCAGAGGGAACAAAGCGAGACAAACCTTTTGCCTTTAGACACGGCGCAGGCCCCGGGTGATGTGATGAAAGAGCTGTACTGCTGTTGAAGCTCTATCATGGCTCCTGTCTCTAGGGTAGCAGCAACTCTTGGACACACAGCTATTGTGCATTGAGGCAGGTTGTTTAGCCTTGTATTTATTTAATCTTTGTGAAGATAAAGAGGGATGTTCCACTGAGAGCGCTTTTGTTTCACTCTGTATCAGTTCAATAGGAGAGAGAACAGATTCTAAAGCCACAAGCAATGGTTTGTATATCTTGTAAGTCTTCTAAAGCCTTGTCATCATATGCTGTATTATGTTGTCTTTTTTACTGAGTGACCATTGCTCTATAGTACACCATCTGCCTTTTTGTGACTTGATGAACCACATTGTAAAAGGCAGAAATCAATAAAGTTCTTCAGAAACCAAAACCAACGAGCAAAAAATGTTTTCCTGCAGCACCATCTGGTGGTCTCTGATTTCAGTACGGCAAGTGTCTCCCCGAGCCTGGCAAGTGGAATGTCTGCTCTGCAGACTTGGGAATCGCACCCAGCCCTGAGCAGCTTCTTTGGCTAGCTGCAAAGGCACTGTGAGGAGCCTTGTAAGAATGCTTGTGCCGCCTTCTAGCTGACCTGGGCCCCAGTCGAGATCTTTGAAGGCACAAAGGAAAATTGAGTTTGGCTCAGCAACGTGCAGCTTGGTATACAAGATACACACCAGCAGTTTAGGCACTGGGGAAAAGATATGTTCCAGGTAGATCCGAGGTAACCTCATGTTGAAATTGTTCTGTAGTATGCTACGGAGTACAAAAACAAACAAACCAAAAATTATCATCACAGGGATCTGAATATTTACTGGTAGAAGTAAGCAGCCAATCAGCTGATCAAAACATCCATGATTATGTGACAATGTCAGCTAGCATCACATACAGGCCTGTGAATGAATTGCTGTGATTTGACCCTAAGGTGATAATCTTGACCTTCAATAATAATGAAATAGCTATTATGACATTTCAGGCACAGATAACAGTTATTTATGCAATACTCATGCTTGTCAGCCATTGATTCAATGAACTGTCAAGATACTATAATTTAAAATTAAAATTTTAAATCAGAGCTTTTGTCTTCTCCAACTGAAAAACAAAGTTTACAGCTTTTTAGACCATCTTTACAGCAAAGCTGCTACATGCAAAAGGGACAGGGCTCAAATCCATGCACTGTGCTCTTGACTACTGTCCCACTGGGGGACTAAATAACCCTTGTGCCTTTTTTGTCTCACCTCCTCTTCTTACAGTGCATATATTTTGCTTATGCTCATCTTGTTCTGGTGCTGCCAGATATGGTTACTGCAGATGCATTGATTGCTTACTCTTAAATACAGTTGTTTTATCAGTATATGTTCCTTTGTCAGAATGTTATGTGGCATTGAAAGCAGTTGTGCTGTCAATGACATAGCAACAGAAGGAATTTATTACCCTTCAAATCAAAATCATGAAGCGGCATATGAAAGCACAGCTCTCTCTCCATAATCACCATCAGCCATGAGGATCTATGTGGTTTGTCACATGCACATTTCAGCTGTGACAGTGCCCCTAAATTAATGTAGCAGGAAACTGTTTTTATCTTTGTCAAAATGTCTATATACATAACTTCACCGTTCATAAAAATAATATCAAGAAACAGCAGATTCACATCAGATTTGGAAGGCAAACAGAGCCCTATTCAGTCTCCATCATTCTGCTGTTCCACATCAAAACTATCATAATACTTTTGCTTACAAAATCATAACCAAATCATCTGTAATACAGTGGCAATGGTTGCAATATCAGGCTTTAAAGCTCCTGCATATAGTTATGTCTATGACCATCAGTATGTACTCTGACAATTTCGTGAAATTGCCCATGTGCATATTACACTTTTATTACATTTGGATTTTAAGTGATGCCTTTTCTAGGCCTGCTGAAACTAAGAAAAATTAAATGGGGAAACCTTAAAGCACACAGAGTTTCTAAGAATCACTCATAATATTTATTTTCTCTCCAGCTTAGGAGCAAAGCTCCATTCCTCCCAGTTGTAGCTCTTGGAAATTCTGCTACATGGACTTTACAGACCCAAAGAAAAATGACCAGTGAATGCATTATTATGGGTGATACTGATTTTTACTGACATTCTTTTAGGCGCTCACACTTACTTTGCACTCAGCTGCTGAAGACTGTTACATGTTTGTTTCTTTTATTTTTGTTACACTATACGGAAATGGAAAGAAATTGCATTTTGAAATCACCTACCTTGCGAGACAGGTCATCCAAAGATCAGAGAAAGTTCTGTGGTGCAGAAGAAAGTCCTTTCCTTTCCGTGGAAGGAAACAATGACAGAGAAAACACTACCACAGTTTCCTTGAGTACTTTGTATTTTTGCCAGGCATATCTCTAAAGCAACTACTCAAGAACAGATTTCCCAAACCCTCTGCAGCCTGGTAAGGAATTAGCCATTCTCCTCAATAAAAGCAGCACTACTGTGCTACGGTGCCATCCAATACTGAAACAGAGTAAGCTTGCCACTCAGTACCCATTTACTGAACGGCAACACTCTCTTCTTAATCCAGATAATATTCTAACACTGACCTCTAAACTGAGACAGGCACTTAACTGGTGTCTTTATATCCCTCCACAGGGATGCTATATTAATAAGAGAAGTTGGCTTTATTATTCAGGAGTTGCCACAAGCACTTTTGCCTTCCAGTGTTACTATTTGTTTTGTACAGGATATATGGAATGAGCACGAAGAACTAGAAATGAAGACCTTCTATTGCAAAATCAATAGCTATATATAGCTATATATACACCTATATATATACATAACCCCAACTATCAAGGGTTGACAACATTGTACTACCTACAACTGGTATTAATAATAATATTTAATAGTAATTAATAACACTACTTACTAATATTTAGTTTAATAGTATTTATTATTGATACTAAACCAAAACAACTCATATTCTAGGCATACTCAAGGAATCCTGCTGTCCTCCTGCTTGAGGTCTTCAAGATCTGGTGGACGTTCCTCTGCACCAAAGGGAAAAAAAAAATACTGAACACCAGTATAACTAGATTTAAGGACACCTTTACATTTTTGCCAAATTAATACTCCCCTTGAAATATTTTCTTATTGTCTAATGACCTCACTGACGCTGTTTTATTTCACTGTCACCTTTAGTAGGCTACAGTTTGGCATGCTTATGTGGAATAAATAGAATTTCACTCTCAGATTATGTTTATTTCAGTAGTCAACTGCTCTTCAGCATTGAGTAAGAATGCCAAGACATGGAACTATGTGAACACGTCAGCTGTAAAACACCCCTATCCATACAGAAGGACAGATTTCTCAATGCCTGTAAATGGATCCACATCTCCTGAAAGCAGCAAAACCTTACTTTGCGTTTCCACTTTCTCATGAAACACAGTTTGCACATGGGATAAGGAACACTGAAATAGCAGAGGACTTAAACCTTGGAATGTAATATTGTCCATGGCTTGCTCTGCTGTCATTTAGCATCCAAGGACAGCAAATTACTTCTCCCACAACACAGATTGAAGGTGATCCCTGATAAACATGCCTTTTGATGAAGTCACAAAGTCTACTGGACTGGGAAGTGACAATTTTGTACTGCATATATTTAGTATTCTATACAGAATTGACATAAGATAACAATCCTAAACTTAAAGAACAAAAGAATACTCCAAGATTAGTTTACCTTTTTTGTTTGTTTGTTTATATGGTCTTTAGAGTCATTAAGTCAATCCAGTAAAAGGCCATGACTGTCTTCACTATGTGCTCTTTTCTTCTGCAAAATTTGCTTTATTTCGTTGTCTGCTCTTCGTAAAGGATTGACACATTGACTGCAACATGTTAAAACAACAGCTGAAATTAGTTGACTTCCAAAGAAAGAATTTAGAGAAGATCACCTAGACTTTATCTGTGAAATCCTAGCTCCAGTGAAAAAAAAGTGCAAAGCTACAGTTGATTTCAGGGGTCATCACAAGATTTCATCACTAGAACACAGACAGATTTGGGCTATGAAAAGCACTTCAATAAGCTTTTCCCATCTCTTATATTTTCTTCATGAATTTCAGCTCATCTGCTGATTCATATAATTGCAACCATGACCAGAAATTTCCCCAGTAATTAGTCAACCAAATTCTATGGCCTGCTTCCCACAGCTGTACTAGGAATTCAGCAGAAGAAAATGAAGACTTTTAAAAATAGAGTAAGGATTAGAAAATCTACACAGTATTATTCAAATATAGCACTAGTTAAGCGCTATTTTCCTAACCTTTCATGTTTTAACCTACCCATCATTGCATGTGGTTGTAGCCGAAGACTAACAAAACCGAGAGAAATAAAGACAGGATAGCACAGTTATGGACACAGCAAAAGCATCAGAGAACACAGCTCAAGAAGGGAGATATCATGTTGATAGCGCACAAGAGAAACTGTCAATTATCAGGGAACAGGCACATGTAGATTCTGCTTCCTGCATGAAAAATACCATTGGAAGGAAGCAAAAAAACAGTTGATCAGTGGGGATGAGGAAGTAACAAAGCCTCACTGACTCGAGAAATTACTAGTGCTGATAAAGTGTGGCAAGGGGAGGAGTACTCAGCTCCCTTTATCAGTTTTACAGGAATTCCATGCTCCTATATGTTCTTAGTCTGGCCATGTTATGGAATTACCTCTGCTGTCCTAGTCCTGGGCATCTCTTGACAAACAGCCACCAGCATCTACACAGCACAAGGGGATGCAAAAGCTTTCCAGGGCCAGTCACCCAGGTTTGGTGTCTGTCTGTCTGCCTCTCTCTTTTAAAATATAAATACATACTACTATGGCAAACCTTGGAATTTGCTCTAGAAGAGACACAGTGGAACTAATCAATTATCCCAAATTTCATCAGCAAAACCCTCGTATTTTTTGATACTGCTAGAGAACAATTTTTACTTTTGTGCACTTCCATTGTAGTACAGTTTTGGCATTGTACGTACGACCGTCTCAACAATGACCATGCAACACTGAAAAAAGAATTTCCATCCAGAGAGAAGGTTTAAGGCTCATTAAAGGAATGTTTTTCAAAGCCATATCCTCTATCAACTGTCTATAAAACTGGTAAAACTCAAAGTTACAATGTTATAGTATTGCTCCTTTCATAGAATTCAAATATATGATGTTGGAAATCAAGACCATTTAGCAACTGGTTAATCACTGCTTTAAAATACAAAGCAAAAAACAAGTCATAGTAGAACAGCAATATTCCTAGTTTCACTGGCTATGAAAAAACACAGAAATGAGCATTTAAACATTAACATGAATACTCTCAAAACGAACATATATTAATTCATTTTCCAGAAAATTTATGATAATTTCATGTTAATTCTTTGCCTCCCGTTTTCCTGTTTTCAGAATCACTGATGACTCAGTGCAGCTATCTGTATGCTGAACATCAGCTGTTGAGCACAGTGTAAGATATAATGTGGAAATTTTCACAGCAGGTTTCGTCTAAATGTGGAACTCCATAGCAAATAGCCATCTGCTAAGCAGCCACATTAGTAAAGTCTATGTGTGCGTGTACGTGCATGTATACGATTCCACATAGACTAGTATTTTAGTAAAGCAAAAGTTTAACACTTGTGGGAAAAAAAAATCACAAAAAAGACAATTCTATCATATTAACCAACCTATAGCATTAGCCACTCAGTATGAACTACCACCTTATAAAAATAAAGCACAGTTATGTTGTTATATTCCACCTTAGCTTAAAGATTTTGATGTTGTGGAGCTTACATTTTCCCATTATCATAAGAACACATACTCATGCCGAAACTCTTCACAATATCAAACACTAAACTGTTTGCACAGCACTCACAGGCTGCAATGTGCCCTATACATTAAAAACAACTGCACTGCACATTAGAAGCACTAGAGATAATTAATTTGCTTTTCTCCCAAGCACACTCCCAGCCCATCTCTCTTACTCACGCCTACTACTTTGCTCTTTCCTTGTGTCTTACTGTGTAGCTCTAGGTCTGTCCCACACAGACACATTTCTACTTGTTCTTCTTTACAAATTGCTTTTTCTCATTCATTTCTTCCCTATTATCTTTCAGATAAGTCATTGCTGCTTGCACATGTCATTTCCTGTGCAGCAGTCAACTGTTTACTATAGGCAATGTTACTTTTTTTGTAGAAGTGCCTTTGAAGACAGTGGTAAAAGAATCATTTTTGTCTCACTTCTGTCATTTTTGGGAGCTAGGGCAAGTGGCAGGAAGTTTTCTCACTTGTTTCTGTTTAAACTTATGTTACAAAGCGAAATTAACTTTTCCTCAAAACTTTCCTTTTCTTTTTTATTGATGTTCTGGGTTGTCTTTGCACTCAGGACACTGTGTCCTAAAAACCTATTCTGAACAGGTTGAACAGGATGGACTGTGTGCAGTGTTGCAGACTGCCTGATAGCTTGGTTTGCTCTTACGTCTCATTTGACACCTTTTTTTGCTCACAACTGACAGTTCTTGGTGTTGCCTTCCTCCCAAAGAGGAGAAGAATGGAAACCAAGTTCCTTTAACATATACGGATGTACTAGCCTTTGGTGGGGAGCCGGGGGAGAAAGTGGGGGAAGATAACTGGACAGTCAAGGGAGAAAAAGCCTGGTCTTCCATACCACAGCATATCAGCCCAGGAGAGGATCTGCTTCCTGCAGAGATGAACTCAAGTTCAGGCACCACTGCTCAAGGTACTTTCATGGCTTTATGCACAGACTCCTTTTCTAACCCCGCAGGCAGTGTGCCTTCATGTTTCACATGCAACTACCCAAGCAAGGGAAGTAAGATGAAGTCTTAGTCCTTTATAACTGGGTCCTTAAAAGGAGTACTGCGGCATTAACACACTTTTTTCCCTTAAGCCAAATTGAGGCTCTGTTTTATGCAGCTTCAAAATAGGAGGACTCATTTTTGATGTTTGTACAGTAGTTTCTTACCTTTTTTCCCAGTCTTTTCTGCCCTCACTGACTTCAAACATGTCAGTTGTCCATATTTTCTATGTTTAGAAGCAGTACATCATAAATTTGGTCTGGTTATGCTCTAATGCTTACCTTCTCTGTAAAGAGGCACAGCAACAGAATGGCAGACATCCCAGAATCAAAAATCCTCCTGCCACAAGTACAAGCAGTCGAAATGTCAGCTGTGTATCTGTAGAGTCAGCAGAAGTTTGCATAAGTTATGAATCATTCTGAATAGATGACAGATTAGCCTCTAAGACAGACATGGATCTATCTCAGCCAGCAACACAATGGAAAAAAAGTGTTAGAAATTAGCTCAGATTAGAAAGATCAAATCTCAAATTTGACCTGAGTTTGAATAGCCCAAGTGTTTGCTTAGTTTCAGAAGCAACTGGGTTTGGGTGAGCCTGGGGCACGGGAAAGGGTGAAAAAACCCCAAACCCCCCAAAATTAAAGTCCTTTAAAGGCTTCTTTAAGAATGGAGACAAAATCATGCAATTGAATGCTATTTATCTATTTCAGTTTGTAGCTTTTGCAGCATTTTCTTAAAAGCCTCATTTTATTCCTAGTGAAATTCAAGACAAAACTCACAGATAAGAACCATTCAAGTATGCAGCCTGCATCTTACAGAAACGCAAGCGCAATGAGTCTAATATCTGCTAAGTGCTTCTATTTTGTCAACAGATTGCTACGAGGCAAACAGCATGTGCTCCCAGGGCAGTAAGTGTTTGTATTTTCTTTGGACATATGTTGTACATCCAGGAGCATTCAAGTAGCTAATTAATCTATGAACAAATAATTCTGTAAAACAGTCAGCCCTTGATATTTATGTCCAAACAATAAAAGCTTAACTGGAATGAGGAATCAAGAAGTCACAGCTGAATAAGCATATTTAATTTTAACATTTGCTTGAGTATGTCCTAAAAAGAAGCAGAAGGGCTATAATTTTCACTATACAGCTTTTCTTCTCACTATAGTAAAGTGTCTTTTATACATAATATAAAGGCCCAAGTTGGGGATGAATATTATTAAAACATTTTATTTCTGCAGTATGCCCCTAACTAACAGATGCCGATGGCCTCACGCTGAATAGTACTATCTTCTATCAAAAGTCAGATACCTAATATTAATGACAGCTGCCCTAGCACTGGAATGTGGAGCTGCTCAACTGTAAGAAAAATTTCAGAGTTTGATCCTGACCTCTGTTTGCTTCTGAGCAGGCACAAACAAGCAGAAAGTGAATTCCTGTTAGCTTACATGTATTCCCTTGGGGTTTCATATCTGTATTGTCAGCTCTTCCTGAAAATTGGATATAATCTCTGAAATCAATGCAGCTATGCTAAATTATATCAGGAAAACCTAACCCATTAGGTTCTAGATGATGGTTTCTTTTTACTAACTTAATATACATGTTTGAAAAGATTGCCTGTGTCTGAAAATTCTTCCTACTTAATTGTAGGTGAAAAAAAGGATACAGTATAACAGAAACTGCCGTGTTAGAAAAAACATGGTAATATTTGGTCCTGTTCCTATTTAAATCTATGATGAATCTCCAAATATCACTCTAATATCTTGACATTGTTCTTGATAGAAAACCATGAGATACATGTCTAGTGTCAGGGCATGAGGCAAAAGACACAAATTAATATGGAAAATTCCATATGAACAGAAAAATCGTTGTTGTTTTTTTTTTTTACTGTGAGAGTTCAAGCAGTAAACACTGGAACTGGTTGCCTGGAGAGGTTGTGGAGTCTCTGTGCTCAGAGATACTCAAAACTTGACTGGGCACAACCCTGGGAAACCCATTGTAGCTGATTCTGCGTGAACACGGAGGATTACGCTGTATGTTCTTGAGAGGTCCCTTCCAAATCAAAAAATTCTATGTCTAATATAAAAAGTCTCTAACTTTTTTGCATTTTTCAGTTTGTTGAAGCAACTTCACCATGAAAAGTAACAACTGTTTCTACAAAGCTGTACAAACAGGAAAAAAGTTACGACAAAAATTAATATTTGATTCAACTTTTTCAGTAAAGCAGAGATTACCACAGCTATGTGCAAAGGTAGGATGTACAAAAATAGTTTGCTGCATTCTTTCGTATGAGGGAGAAAAAAAAAAAATCATGCATATCAAGTCTATGCTTAAATTAAAAAAGGAAGGCAAAATGTTATGTTAAGGCTAGAATTTGAGAACATAGAACCACAGAAATTTTGGTTGTAAGAGACTTCTGCATATCATGTAGACCAACTTTCTTCCTGAAGCAAGGTTATCACCAACATGAGGCCAAGTAAGTTGTGTCTTTGTCTAGCCAAGTCTTGAAAACCTCTAAGGATGGTGACTCCACCACCTTTCTGATGACTTGTTCTAGAGTTCTGCTACCCTAATAAATTTTTTCCCCTAACGTCTGAGCTACATTTCCGAAGCATCAATTAGTGGAAATTCCCACTTGATATATCATCTGGTTCTACCAAGAAGAATTTGTGGCTCCCTCACCTTACTAACTGCCCTTCTAAACAGGCTTCAGCAGCTATTAAATAACCAACCAGCCTGCTCTTCACCAGTTTAAATACATCCAGTTCCTTCACCTTTTCTTCACAGCACTTTCACAGAGCCACTACTACTTTAGATTAAACTCCCTCTTCCTCAAATAAAGCCTTCACTCCATTCTTTGTACTACATCACTACTACATATGCGACTACATTTATTTGTATCACATCTGTTGTTCTTTGCTTGCAAGCTATCCAGACAATTCTTTATCAATGAATTGTTTTCTGTATTAATATCTATGCAGAAATAAATGCAAGCTTACACTTACTTTGAAGAGAGTGGTGACCTGAAAAACTAAAGTAAGAAACAGAAATTAAAATCATGTTGTCTGACCAGAAGCAGCATTTGGCTATGAGGCAGTAATCTACAGAAGTATACTTACTGTCTTTAAATGGCATGTAACATTTCAGTTGATGGCTGGTTTTGGAAGGACAACATTTATTTTCCAAGCATTCAGTTGTGTTAAGGACCTCTCCTACGTGACAGGGAATTAAGGTTTGTTTATCTTTGCGACGGCACGCTTAGGGGAAAAAAAAAAAAAGACATAATATGTAAGACCTCTATTCTAGGACCAATGCTCAAGTAGAGGGAAGTTACCATTTTGGTCTCCCTAGTACATTTTGATAGGGTAAGTCTGCCAGAAAACCGTATCATTGACTTTTATGTATGTTCTTTCCCAAAAACTAATCATTCTTTTCATTAAAATTAACAGAAAAGCTAAAATCACATCATACAAAATCTTAAGTAAATTGCTTTGTTTCAGTAAGAAGCATTTACAACAGTGAATCTAAACACCATTGTGCCACTCTTTTGTATCTAGATTTGTGAATGAAGTGGGGACGACAAACTAAATTTTCTGACTGGACAGAAATTTTTTTCTAATTAAAAAAAAACCCAGACATTTAAGACTTTTTTTTTTTAGGGGCCCAGCATAGAATGTGTTGAAACTAACCATCTCTCTGGCAGTAATCGCATGTTTCTACAAGCAGACGAAAATCAGCTGATAGAAACAAAACCCCAAAATATCCAAACCAGTTACAAAATATTTAAGCAATTTTTAAAATCTGCTATTTAATAACAGATTTATTGATAATCAATATCTTCTGTGGGAAGGACTTAAATGTATCAGTTATAAATAGTACATGTCTCTCTGTATTTAATCCCTGGAAAACTTGGTATTGCATCATCTACATGACACTTTCACAGCAGCTACAAAGTATAACTTGGTTCCAACAACACTCCCAAGATTGGCGGCATTTTCAGTCTCAGGTTTATATAGACAGTAGCCAAATTCAGTTTATTAAACAGCGGATCAGACACCCCACAGGATCTCTGTGTTTCCTTCGGCCTAGGTGGTTGCAATAGTAGTGGAAGTACACCAATATTAAGGTAATGCACTAAGTAAAAAGTGGTGTTTCTGCTTCTCCTTTCTCTTTGTCTGGGATCCAATTATGGAATCAGGCTGGCAATTTTTGTACATGCCAAATTAGTTTTGTATTCATAGATATTATCTTTCTTCTTGATATTAGCAAATCAGCATTGCTATTTGCTTCTCAATAATTTTATGAAATGATGTAGTTCTTGTCATTTAACTTCAGCCATCCAAAAGGCAAAAGGTTCAGTCTAAGTTAATGGCCCTGGAGCCTTCCTTAGCTGGTAGAAGTGGGAGAGACACTACTGTGGGGCAAAATCTTAGGATGTGCCAAATTGCTCTCTTTTTCCTGTGCAAACGTGGGAAGACTAGAAAAGTAGTTCAGATCACATACAACACCGCCAGGCAAGGTGGATCCAACGCTTAACTGTTCAGCATTTCTAGCAGAATCACGTTACTAATGCTGAAGGGTTTTGCAGGAGGGTAGTAACACAATGGAAGCAAATTTATGATAGTTCCAAAGGAGCATTTAACAGTAACATTTTCAAGAGATCTACTGAGCTTTAAAACACACTAAATGCTGACATGTAGGGGTGGGAAGGTGGACTGGAAGTGAGGCAGAAGGGGAAAGGGAAGAAAGAAACAATGCTGCAGTAATGAAGTGACACTTACTCACTGGCCTGAAGAAATTGAAGAGAGATTCACATGCATCTTGCAGTTTCATGTTAAGTTTGCTGGGTGCTACTCTAGTTTTTTCGAAAACATGCTGAGTTGGTGGTGCAAAACCTGAAAGCTCATAATGATTATCTCATTATCATCAAAATATCCATAATTAATTAAATGCAATGACATTTTCATGCTGATTATCTTTCATTACGAAGGCATTTATAGTCATTATGAATTGTGACTACCAATGGCTAGTAAGGTTAAGTATAGATGTCTTTCTGTTGAACTCAATTATACTACTTCAAATTGCTTCATGAACTACAAGAAGTAAAGAACTACAGCTGTGGAATTTAAATTAAAGAATCCATTCAGGTGGAAATTGTCAAGAGAAAAAGCCCTACTATTCACCTGTAAGGTGCAGGTTACATGAAAACTCTGTGTAATATCTATAGATGTATTTCTCTTATTCATGCAAGCACAACTTTTGGCCTTTGTTCTAGATAAAGATCAGACCCCAACTGCAACACAGAAATTTGGTGAAAGGCAGCTTTATCAGATGCAACCAAACGTGCATCTATCCCAACACCTTGTTTCAGTGACTTACAGCAGTTGTGTAGAAAAGAGCAAAACGTCCCTGAACATAGAGATAACTAAGTATTTTCCCAAACCCTAGTGATAAATGGTTCTGGGACTTCTCAATCACCATTCATTTATACTACTACAAAAAAATGTGGCATCAGTAAACCTTGTTGCCTCACTACATCTCTTTTTCATTAAATCAGAAGTGCAAATTACAGTGGGACTCTACTGGCAATCAACCACTCCACAATGAAGAAAAATAAGAAACCCAGCATTCCTATTTGATGCCTTTTTTCTTTCCATATGAGAAACTTACACCATCACAACTTTAATAGCTTTCAGCGATGGAGTTTATTGAAAGCCATTTCATGGTTTTATAGTTCCTTGTGAACAGAAATGAGATCACAGCCTAACCAAACGCTAAGGTATTGAACAACTTCAGTCTTTTGGATGATTTTTCAGCTAGCGGCATCAGGAGCCCCAGGTGTATAAATTCTCTGTTTGTCCTGGGGCGCAACTTGCCTATTCGGTGTCATACAAAACTCCCTTGGGAAAAAAAAAGCATCAGAGTAGGGAGAATTGAACGTATGTCAAAATAGGGAATCTGAAACCAATGTATAACAGAAACACGACCAGCAAAGTTCACACTAACAGTTATGTCATGGTCCCCCTCCCAGCCAGTGATTAGGACAGAAGAACATAACATTTTAAGATTTTGTAATGATTTCACAGGACGTTGATGAGGTGTCAGACAATCAGTTTGGTAAGAATTATCTGAAAGCATGACCATGGTTGTCCTACACATTACTCTGTCATAGAAGAGTTTCAGGAGACACAAGCCATATGCACAGGTTTAATGGGCACTGCTGATCAATATAAGCTGCATCACGTATTCTGAGTCACATTTATATCTACCTTAAGAGTTCACACACATACACACCCCAGGAAAATGTTTTTGTTTGTTTGTTTTTGTTTTGTGGTTGTTGCGGTTTTTCTATGTTTTTTGTTTGTTGTTGTGTTTTGGTGGTTTTTTTGGTTTTTTGTTTTTTGTTTTCTTAACAGAACCAATTCCTCACATCTAGATACTGCAGGAAGCATTTTACAATGACACTTGCAGCAACTTGAGCCTTTCAGCAAGATCTGAAAAGGCAGTCTCTTAAGTCTGGTTTCACAACGCATAAAGGATCAAATGCAACCTTAATGTGTGGGCTGATCCTTTACACATGTCAGATGACCAAATTTAACTTCTGGCGTAAGTGCAAGTTATCAGCCAAAAATCTTTGCGAACTATTTTGAGCCACCTGCTGTGGTAAGAAAATACATCAAATCTCGACAGATTATAGGAACAACTTCAACTGCACGCTGGGAAAAAAAAAAGTCAAAGTGAGGAAAAAATAGAAGCATCTATAATCAAAGGTAAAATAAAAGCAAGATACACTGCCAGGGATGAAACAAGCAGCATCTGTTTCTCATATAGATGCACAAAGAGGGAAATGGGAA
>NW_010516915.1:0-772 GCF_000687285.1 Phaethon lepturus | reverse complement strand
TGAGAGCTATATGGGGGGGGGGAGGGAAACATATGTTGCTGTACTTAAGTGTCAGGACTGATCAATGCCATCTGGAGTAATTAACTGTTTGTAGTATTTTTCAATCATTACCAAAACAACAAAATTGTAAACTTGACTTCTTGCTAGTAAAAGTACTTGTTCTATGAAAATGCTTTTCTCCTTGCAATACTCACTTGAATTGATGCTATAAAGCAGTATCAGTACCACATTGTTCCATGCTAGATGGGTGCCAGTTAGCAGCATTACTGCAATAAAACCAACAGTAATAATAGGTATGTAGCTATGCATTAAAAAAAATTATTCATCTTAACTTCATATTTATGGATTAGAACAAACATGACAGCAGATTGCTGCACAGAGCAGGACTGCCTTTTTTTTGCAATAAAGAGATGGCCAAACCCAGTAGAAAACTTTCTTGCAGTAAGGGATTTTGAAGAAATTACTCATTTAAAGAGAGCTTAAAGGGAGGCATCTTGTTAACAGAGACTAGACAAAAAATAATCTCTCTGAAGTGTCCGAGAGGTGGACCCCTGAAACCTTAAAAAGATCGCTTTTAGCTAAAAATTTTAATCCAGGTTTAACGAACAGAATCAGGACTGAAGAACTAAAAAATGTTGGAAGCTTACAGTTAAATTCTAGTTTAGCTCACTGAATTCTTCAGGCTTTTCAAAATCAGAGCACATGAGATACTCTAGATAAAAAACATTTTGGTTTTTGGATATTTATTATCTATTGTAATAATATTTAATAT
>NW_010516914.1:111772-115031 GCF_000687285.1 Phaethon lepturus | reverse complement strand
GGGTTGTTGTGACTGAAGTGCAGGACCCAGTTATCAGGTGAGAAGGGTTATCAGGTGGTTGCTTTCTTTTGAAGTACTTCACCATTAGAAGCCATTGTGATTTTTGCTTTCAGTTTTAAGTGGTATTTGAAAATTAAGTCCCAGGAGTTCCATCAAAACCTAGAGAGTTTTTACAAATGCTGCTCAGAGGAAATTATACTATTTCTTTCTTCTAGCCCCAAAGGACAACTTAAATTTAGGGTACCAGGTTGTCTTAGTTATACCAGTGTACATCAGATTCTTCCTGGGTTTGACACAAGTCTTAGCAATGCAAGTAGTACCTGAACATGGTTCTGAGCTGCTGGCACAGTGAACCCTGCTTGAGCAGGGAGGTGGGGCTAGATGACCTCCAGAGGTCCCTTCCAACCTCAGCGATTCTGTGACCCAGTAATATACAGACATTTTAAGGTTGAATTATTTTCTTAAATATGCTGAAATCTAGTAACTCCAGAACATTTCATACTGATAGGGAATCCTCTGTAACATGTACTCTGTTCAATATGTAATATTCTTACCAGGTTCTTCAGTGCCAATGTTCCTCCCATTCCATGTTAGCCCAGTCACTCCTACAGCCTATGCTAGCTGTAATACAGGTACATTTTCCTGGAAATAAGTAGGACCAACTCAAACAGCATCATTGTTGATTTCCAACAATGTACTCCCTGATAGGAGCACCAGGCCTCACATTACCCAATTATGCCAAAAGCTGCAGTGTAGTATAACTGCTCGTGGTTCAGAGTGGCTCACATTTTGGTTTTGTTTTGTTTTTCATTTTGCACTGTGTGGGCGGTGCATTGTTGTTAGCCAACAATGTACTGTTGGTAGTAAGCACTTGCATAGTCTTTAGCTTGCTGCATGTGTAAAATTACTGTGTTTTAAAATGTAAGCGAATTCCATTATGTTTACAGTGCTGTAGAACATAGAGACTAATGGCTTTGCTTGTTGAAGCTTATTATATAAACAACATTTTTGCAGATAATGTATCGTATAGTTTTGCGTCCAGTGGCATACACATTAGATGCAGGTCATTTCTTTCCCATCAGAGTTAGGACAGTATACTGAAAATAGCAAGCCTGGGTTTACTCCATGAAAATTGGAGATTATCTTTGTTCTTTTTCGTAGAGCATGATAATTTTTTGAATTGTAGCATGGTATGAATGCAATTGTTTCAGCACTTACTTTGTGAAAACATCTCTCCATATTTCTGTAAAAGAAGTGATGTTGACTGTAATTTTGTACACCACCAAGTGATACATCCTTCACTAAACTACACTCATGACTCTAGGAGTACTACACTGAAATCTATATTACTCTTTCATATTGACATCACTTTAAATGACAAAGGTGTTACGGGTCAACCCAAAAACCAAGTTAGGATTTTTTGACCATACAAACTGTGAAAAAGAATCTCAATTATAACAGGACACGTATAGACACTCACATGTTTTGTAAGGTTGTTCATGGAAAAGTATATTATGTGGTAGAGCTCATTAAGAGCCACTGGACATTAAAGTACATGCATGGAAATACATTACATATTTATTTCTTTATGAGATACGATGTACTTTCACTATAGCCTGGATGAAGTCATAGCCACAGGTGCACTGAATCCTACACACCATGTATAATGTGAAAGAAGAAAGGACATGAATAGGACTATGAGAAACATGAAATAATGGTGAGTTTTTTATTTAAAAAAAAATATTTTTTCTTAATTTCTCAATCTTTCCTTAAGCAAATATAATTCAATGGTAGTCAACCAGTAGCCAACCATTTCTGATTGTAGCGTTTTATTTGCTTCTGAGAAGATTCATTGCTGCCCTTTCTTTCATGTCCAGAAACCTCTGCTGTATCTAGAAACAGTAGCAGGCTTTTATGTTTTAAAAAAAAAAAAAACAAACACACAAAATGCTTCTCTGAGAAGCAGTATTACTTGGTTTGAAAGTGATTAGAGCAGGGAACTGGACATTGCCCATCAAGATGTAATAAACCTCTGTCACAGTTCAGTATTATGTATTGGTCAAACCAGTAAGTCTTTCATTGCCCTTGCTTTTCTGGAGCTTAACAGTGTTCACCTTTTGTCAACATCTTTGGATTTCTTGGCTGAATGAAAATGCAGCTCTGTAAGTGGACAGTCATGTGGGACTGCATCATGGTGTGTAAAATCTGCTGTGAAACTGTGGAAGCTGTTATAATGGAACGGACTATTCATTTCTTTTGCAGATCTGCAATGTGGTGCGGTTTCTTTGGCATAGACAGGATCATCATAAGAAGATACTGTGCATTCTGATCTCTAACAACAGAACTTTGTACTGAACTTCTCTTTCCTTCAAATGTTCAGGATTCCCTTAAGTTTAACTTCTCATTTCATTTCATGATTTCTTTTTATCTTATTTCATCCATATACTTTGTAGATACTTCTGAGAGAAAAATTGTGGAAATAATGCTAATGAAAATGTAAATAAAATTTTTAGTTTATTCACTGGTGTTCTTTTTCGTATTTAATAAAAACATACAGAAATGTAAAGCCGCCTGAAGCCCTGTTCTTCATCAGATTCTGCTATTAAGTGTTCATTTTAAACTTTGTTTATACCACTGGAATGCAATTGCTGCTATTAAAGTTGGTTACAGTTACTTCATAGAAAATGTACTTTATGCATTATTAACAAACCTTCTCACAGGAGTGGTTGATCAATTTTACAAAATTTGAAAGACAGCGGACGTACTCTTAAAAGGCTTCTGAGTGAAGAATGAACCATTTATAATTGCTATTGAAGCTGTAAGGAGACAGATACTCTAATGCATGAAATAGAATAGTTTTAAAAGCAATCCGATGTATAGCTAATGTCACTTTGCCAAAGTTTTGTATGTGCAGTAATATATTGGGATTTCTTCTTTGTGTCTCTTGACCCCATAAAACATTCAGGTATGTTCTTGTCTCTGAAATGTTTAGAATTTTGAGCTGATATTTTTCAATCAATACCCATTTTGCAGGTAAAGAAGATGGAAAATTCTGTAAAAAGGTGACTGTTAGGATGACTATCCGCAAGAATGACTGCAGGAGTAACACACCAGTAAGTAAATAACTATTATGATTGTTTTAATAGAAGGGAAAAAATACGAGAAATAAAAAGAAGGAAGAAAGAGAACACAAAGTCCACATGGCTATTGTCTGCATCTCTCACAGAGACAGAAGTTTCTGTGTTTCATAGAGCTGTGT
>NW_010516914.1:99269-111741 GCF_000687285.1 Phaethon lepturus | reverse complement strand
TACATTCTCAGTGATCATCTTCTCAAATAATAAGAAAAAGGGGGATGTGAATTCTGCTTTTGTATGCATTTAGGTGCATGTTGATTTAGTGCAAGTCCAAGGTCTCGGTTCACCCTATAATGCAATTCTTATATGCAAATTAACTTTGATATAACTGAATCTTGCCAGTGATATACTACAGTTAAAACGACTGCAGATGTGTTTAATTTTCCATCTGTCTAGGGAAAGTGTTTAAATGCCAGCTTCATGAAGAAGGAATCTAGGGTCCTGAAAGTTTTTTGGTTTTTTTTTTTTAGGCAGCAGCATGAGCATACTGTGAAGTGTGTAGGAAGAATGAGACACTATCTGTGTGTCTACCAAAAGATTTACTGTAGGAGGACACCAACGATGTCCTGCTGGGCAGTAAGGCAGTGTGAGCAGCAGCAAGGGTGCAGACAGACGTCTCATGTGAGATGTGTAAGAGCGCCTGGAAAAGCTGTAATAAAAGAGGGTAGGGAAACAGCTGTAACCTCTAAAATGACTCTGAGAGTATGTTTTGTAGAGTAAACTGTTGAGCGGCCAGGAAATTTAGTCTCGGTGTCTCACTGAACAGAAACGCAAATCCTGACTATTAAACTTGAAAAAATTATCAGTTTATATCACCGTTTCTGTTACAGCCTGTGTTACAGTTGTGGTATCATTGGTAATAATTCCCCTTGGCTTTCCAAAGGGTTGATTCTTTATATTCCTCCTTACTGATACCAGTATAACAACACTGCATCAGTGTATCACTGAAATCAATACTGTAGGGAGCTGTGGACAGACCATTTGGTGCTATGTTCAAGCCAAGGTTGTTATGAATACTTTAGAATTGAAAACTGAAATTGTTTCTTTGTGTCTGTTAGTAGCCAAAATCTGCTGTTACTAACATTGACAGGAAAGTCATTGTTAATCTCAGCAAGATAAAAATTGAGACCTATCTGGGCAACATACTTCCGTGTTCATTACTCAGACATAGCAGGATTTCATAAGGGGCTAGAAGAAATGCCTCCAAATTTTTCATTGCTTTGCCATTGACTTTGAATGCCTAATGTCTTTGGAGAACTCCTAACTTTATTTCCTAGCTGCTTCCATTTGCTGATTACTCTTCATGTTTGTTACCAGGTGAACATTGTTTCATGTGATGGGAAGTGCCCATCTGCAAGCATTTATAACTACAACATCAACACATATGCAAGATTCTGCAAATGCTGCAGGGAGCTTGGACTACAGAGACGAACTGTGCAATTGTATTGCACCAGTAATTTAACCTGGGTCAGCTATTCAATCCAAGAGCCTACAGATTGTTCTTGCCAGTGGTCTTAAAAAAAAACATGAAAGGAAAGAAAACAGCAAGCCCAGCTGTTCACAGCATAAGATGATTTGAACAGTTTAGCTATTAAAAATACAATGCCCAATCTGAATTTTGCGAGTTTAATGCTAAAAGATAAAAGAAAAATATTTTTGGACTCTTCTAAATTTCTGAGGAATGGCTTTGCATCGTTTTATTGTAATTTGTCTTCATGTTCATTCACAGGGATTGTTTTAAGAGTTCTTTTGATATGTGCCAACTTAAATGATGAAGTGATTTACAGTAGAGACCCCTCAAGAGAAAGAACACCATCTATTTTATTCTGGAAGGCTGGCCCACTCTTTGCCAGGCACCCATTCCTGGTTTAAATCATTGACTGGCTTATCTGGCAGCAGTGTACTACATTGAATGCATTGCAATTGTGCAATACATTGAGTGTCTATTTTGTTTGGACAACATGAGGAGAATTTTCAGTTTAAATCATATTCCTATGGCAAAGTAGAGCATGTATGAGACATTCAATTAAAGATTTTTTTTTTCTTTTTTTTTTATCAGGGAAGCATTGGTAATACTGATAACTGTATGTAATGTTCTCTGGTAATAATTTCAGTTTTTCTAGCGTATTTGATATTGTAGTGAAAAGCGTTATGGCAAACATGTAATGTATGGAACAGATCGACTGTTTTTAAGGTATCTAGATTAGTCATTAGTAGTTACTTTATCTTTTTGCTAAACAATATGACATAAACTGAAAATACACAGATTTAATAAATTAAAAACATTTTACATTACTTTATATAGATATACCTTGAATGAAAACATTCAGCTTATGAAATACACCATACTTAAACTGTTTCTTTAGGAGAATGAACTTTGTTTAAAACTAATTTTAAAGATGTGAAAATTCATTAGGAAAAAGAAAACCAGGATTATGTAACTGTCTAAAAGAAAAACAAAGTTGAAAATCTTTTGTCACCAGTATAGTAGAATGTAACTTCTTATGGCAAGTTTTCGATATTGAAAATGTACAATTGTAAGGTTTGAAATTTCAAAAGCAATTTTGCTTATGAACTTGAACAGTTAACATTTTATTGTAATGTACTAATTTTTTTTCCTCTAAGCTAATGTTGCTGTTCTTTTCCAACAAATGCTACCAAGATTCATTTTGTAGATGAAAATTGTAGATAGCACATAGCAACACACTTGAGGTCCTATAATAGAAAATAGATCTCAGCATAACTTCTTGAAAAGCTGCTTGTCTGCAGTTAATCCAAAGAAAAATGTGTTGTTGTTAAAATCAATCATGTGAACATTTTTATATTAATTTTGTATGCTGTACATTTCATTCTTATAATATCAAATAAACAACAGGAAGTCTTGTTTTGCTACAGTTAATTTTGCTATCATTATTGAAGCAGCTTACTATCGTGTGATTCAACACAGTGTTCACTGATTTCTTTTTCAGCAATGCACATGGTTAATTTTAGGGTTTGCTGCTATCACTAGTACTAATGATCTAACGCTACATCAAGGAAGACCTGCGTTTGAAAATCTACATCTTCTTCTGACTCCATCACAGTTTACTTTCATCCTCAGAAATGCAAAATTCAACTACATCATTTTATTCAAAATAAAAATTGGAAAACCATTGCTCATCAAAGTATAACAACACATTTCTGACACTGTGTCAGATAGGCTGTTTGTTCAGGGAAAAAAAAGGGTAAATTTCTGCACATTTCCTTTCTACAGCTTTTTCCTAAACTGTCCCTCAGGATTGACTGCAGCGAGTAGACTGTGTTTTGAGTAAGTGTAGGCGTTTTGTTGTAGTGATGATTGGGGCCAGATAACCTGTTAAGAGCTAATTGTAATATGTGCAATCCCTGCCCATTTAGTAAGACATGTTCCCTGTTTGAAAATATCTTTTAAATAGTTTGGGAGGAGTGCACCCTTTGGAAAACCACGGACCGAGGAGCAGAAGAAGTAGTGCTGTTCACAAGGCATTGAGCAGAGCTAAGTCCTTGAACCCAAGTGCCTGAAATTCAAGCTTTGGCATTTGCAAAGGTGAAGTTCAGCCTCGGTTAGTACCAGCTGGCAGATGCCACCCTAGAGGGTAGGAATTAATAAAACAAGCTGCTTTTGCTCTCAAGCAAGATGGTATTTGCTGCAACGTACAAACCCCCAACATGAGGGACAGCATTAGAGCAGGAATTAGGCCAGCCACCATGCTTCCCTTAGCTGTGGCATGGTCGTTCCTCCTCTTACTCGAGCTAATGGCAGGAGCGCTTCCAGCAGCACAAGGTGGTTACTCTGAAAACTATGCGAGATCCAAACTTTCAAGTCTTGGTTGAAGAGCAAGTTAATAGTGGCAGTGAGAGTAAGTATGCTGGCTGTAGCGTATCTGGTAGCCGTAATCAAAGGCTGCTCCTGCGCCTACTTCAGGAGTAAAGTAATACATATTGTGTCAAGTCCCTGCTTCTGATCTTGTAAATATTAGGCTTATGCCGAGAGAAACAAGGGGAAAGATCCACACTGCCTATGGCTTGACAGGGGAAGCGACTTTTATCCCTGCTTCCGTGTTAAATTCCTTCACAGATGCTTAGCCTGGCTGTCTGTGGTTAGTTCAAAGCAACCCAGGCCCTCACCTCGTGTTTACCTTATGCTGTGCTTGCACAAAGCAGCTCAGCTGGAAAAAGATTTTTGCCTTATTTGTACTTCCAGATTGTCGGAAACCGAAGGGACCTCAAGGAGCTGTGGGTTTCATCTGACCCTCCCGTGCAGGAGGCACTTGGCCTGTAACAATACCTGAGTGCTAGTTTTTACTAAGAGGTTGCTTGATTATAGGGGTGTAATATGAAGGATAAACAGCGCTGAAGCTATGCTCTTTAGAATACACGCATTTTACTATCGCAACCTTGTTTGTGTCTTTATTACCCTTAAAGGCATACGTGCACTTGGAGCTAATGAAATGCTGGGGCCTATATGTAAGTTCTCATAGCAGCAAAAGTTAAAGCCTGCACTCAGCACATGAAACAAGTCACCGGAGTGACAACTCAGCGTTGCTGTCATGACATGCTCTGTTGTCACGGTAGTTCCTGTTGCAGCAGCACACTGCACATGGTTCAGAGACAAAACTGTGACTGGATCCTCACCGAGTTCAACCAAGATTTCTTGCAATATTTTGTAAGTGTTTCCTAGGGATCTAAAAGAAAAAAAAAAGAACACCTATGACACCTGGTTTTAGAAGACCAAGAAAAACAAAAAAGTTGCCTATTCAGTGGATACTGGGTAGCCTTTTGGAGAGCCACCTCAGCTGGGTGACTGCCGGGGCAGCAAGAGGAGTGAAGGCCGGGGCAGAGAGACTGCCCCTGTGCAAAGACTGGGGTAGGGCAGGAGAGACCGCCTGTGCGGCTGCCATGCCGCTGCTGCCCCTCAGAGAGGCAGCCTGAGGGGTTAAAGAGAGGCCTCCTCCCCTCCCTCCAGTTAGAAAGCCACTTTGCACCAGCTGAAGCCTGTTTCTGTGGGGCAATAAAGGTGGAGGTGGGGTGAGTGCTGGGCTGGGTGTCTGGGGGATAAAAGCATTATGGCGGGGACAGCGTGAATGTGTGGTGAGTGCTCTTTTCTTGAACTAGGCCCTTGTTTTGGAAGAGAGGAATGGCCAGTTAATATGGGGTCTGTGGGCTGTAAAATGAGGGATCAGAGGCACGTGGCCTTAGAGGCTCTGGCAGACATCTTTAATGTGCCTATCTCAGTGTAGCTGTGAGAAAGATTTGAAGAGGTAATATTTTAATCTGTAAAAGCTGACTTCCAGGTGGTGAAAGCAGCAAATAACTAAATAAAAAGTGCTGCTGGGGCTGGAAACTCTTGTACAACCGTGTTGAATTAGCTCTTCAGGCTCTGCTGCGGGAGGTGGCTCTCGGCAGGAGAGCAGACCTCCCTCACTTCTGTAAATCTGAAACTGCGGGGATAGCCGGGGAAAACACAGCTACTCATGTCCTCTAGTTTTCTAGTCTGTTGTTGGCTTCAAGCCTGGCTGCAGAAATGGACTTCTAGAGGCTGATTAATTTGGATCAAACTCAAAAAGGTGCTCAGGTGGTTCCTCCAAACAGGCGAATGCTGTCGGTGCTCTTCTGGCAGACATTGTGACTGCCGCTCTGCAGGGCTGAGCGTGTTGTAAAGTTGTTTATCCTGAATAAAAGAAACCAAACTAAAAGAAACTGAACTTGAAAAATTCTCTTCAGAAGATAGGTGAGCAACTGAGTAATTTGGGGAGGGAGGAATAGGTATATGGTGAGAGTGGGTGGGAATAGTTTCTTCTTTTTGATCTCTAACATCACAGTAAATAACTTTTTCTGTTAAACGTGAATGAAAATGCTATGGGAGTGAAACCCTGACCTTGAAACTGAGGCCTGTTACATTTCTTCATAAATCTCAAAATTTTACGCCACCCCTGAGGGCCATGTTCTCCTCATGTGTGCTTGCATATGTGGATCTTCTTCACAAAAATGATTCTTAATGTAGGTACAGAAATGTCATTGGCTTGTATCTGGTTAAAACTAGAATTTAAAATATTTCCAATGCTGGATTGTTTTCCATCTTTGGATAAAATATTTAGTGATTTGAGTATGGAAACCTTGCCTGTTAGTTATGGTGCTGATTGCTCATTCTTATCTCCTTTAAAAAGTATTTTACTTGCATTACCTTGAGTAAGCTTACCCAGCCATGATTCACAGGAAAACACAAATTATTTGGCAGCTGGAGCCTTAAGTATGATGGATATTGGCCATTAAGAAAGGCCTTTAAAAAGAAATAGAAGTATATCAATTGTGCTATCTAAACTCTCACTGTCTGGGTTATTAGAACATGATCTGGTCTCAGGATAACAGCCTCTTGAGTAATGCTTCCTCTAATTAGCGATAGTGCTGCCTGATGGTTTGTTAAATTAATCTGAAATATTGGCATCTGTTGGTTTGCAGTTTAATGTGAACTATTAGTCACAAGTTAAATAATTTGCATCTCCTCAGATATCCTCTCAAGTATGCAGTCCATGAAGTCAGACCAAAATAATTCAAAAAAATTTTGTCCTCATTTCTGCCCATACCATCATCTTTCTCCCCAGTGTGAGTGGCTAGCCATGAATAATTAAAATGCAGAAACAGCTGCTATGCAGATGGTGATTTAAAAAAAAAACAAACCAAACCCTCTTGGTGTGATGAGGACATCTAACTACTTTAGAAACAGTACCTGACAGACTGCCATACCCTCAGGTCTGCTTTCTCTATGGACTTTTGACCAAGGCTTTGATCATGTCAGCTCACTTCAGCTGTTTAAGATCTAGATATCTGAATTAACTCAGGTGTCCAGGTTCCATCCATCACCAAGGAAAGAGAGTGCATCCAGAGAGTGACTCATCCTATCCTAAAATAAGTGTCTAAGATTGATGTGATTAATCATCCTCCAGATGTATCATCTTTCCTTTTCACTGTAGGGAGAACCTGGATGGCAAGGTGTGGTTAGGCACCTCGTTTTTAGGTCATTAAAATTAGTAGGAATGAAATTCACCCTTAATGGTTAAAGATATCTTGACAGGCTCAAAAGTCAGTTACTCTGATAGTGTATATGGTGTATCTTATCTGACCTGCTTGTATGAGGTGATTAATGGTAATATTTTATTTGCATAAAGCTGAATGTAATGTGATTTGTATTGTATGTTTTTTTCTGTATGTCTTAAAGTATAGTCATTTCATATGACACATATACCTAAATTATCCCTGTATCTCTAGAGCTGAAGAAAGATGTCATCATTAGCCAAATCTTCAAGATGGAAAATCACAACTGAATTTGGGAAGGTGTTATGTGTTTATTGCTGTGAAAAGGTGTTATATTAGCTGGAAAAGATCTATAAGGTGAGTGAATTTTAAAGTACTTCCGTTTTATAGACTTTTTATTGTGTAAGTGTTGGCTTGAGTCTTGCAGGTGACTTGTGATCTTGCTTTCTAAGCTTTTGGCTTCCAAAATCTTTAAGGTAATGCTGTTCTTCAGAAAGTTATGAAACCCACCTATGAAATATCTTTGTGCTTTTTGCTGAGTTCGAGGCAGCAGGGAGGCTTTTCAATACGCAGGCCTTTCCCAACTGTTTGATCTCTTTTTTTTTTAGTATGATTGCCCAGAAGCAGATTCTGACCTCAGTTAATGTACTTGAAAGGAACGTCAGATTTGGTGTTTGGTTTTTCTCAACACTGACAATAGTTCATGAATTGAATATGTGAGATTTGTCCAATATGTGCCTTGTGTAGTAGAAGATTGGAAAGAAAAAAAAATTACAGCAAAGTAATAAAATTTCTTTTTGATTAATAATGCAGAAGTCTGATCTTAGGCATGAAATATCAAAGGCAGAACAGCTGGAGTAATGCCTAATGTGGAGAGCATGCCTGTTCTTGATCCCTGTTCTTAATCCCTCAACTGTCTTTTCTGGACTGTATTCCCTATTAGGCTCCACATTGACATTTTATTTTACTAATAAGGGGAAAAAGCAGAGAAGGACCTTCTGAAATGAGGCCATCAAGGTGCATAATAGGCCTGATATCTAACCAGGCTGTATCCAGGGTGGCGTCCTTTGATTGTGAAACAGGACTGTCACTAATAATGTGCTCCTCCGTTTCCTATCAGAAGATAGCTGCTATATTTACTTTTATTTTTCCCCTTAAAGAATCCCACGCTGCCCAAGCAAAGCTATTTTGGTGAGTGGCAAAAGTTACCTGTATGACAATTAATCACCGTAGCAAAGCCTTCTTGTTAAATATTTCTGGACATAATCTAGTCAGTAGCAGATGAAGATCATCGTTTTGTATTGGAATGGTGGCTTGTATAGCCCAGCATTCTCTTTCCAACCTCTTGCTCCTGAGGAAACTGCAAGAAGGGGGAAGTTTTAGATTAGTGTTTTGGGAATAAAAAAGGTGGTTTAGAATTTTTGCATGCGAAACTTGCATTTTTGGGCAAATCTACTGATGGGCTGTCCAACACTGTAATAGCATCCCATCTCTTATGAATCATAAAAAACTTTTGATGACATTTGCTGGCAGTTAATTTCACGGGCCAATTGAATGCTGTGAGGAAATGCATGGCTTTGCAGTTAGGTGGTTTTCAGTTTATGGAAGAGGAGTAGGCCCTGGCTATTGGTACCATTTATTGTTACGCACAGGTTCACCATAACCCTCTTTAAGGCCATGTTGCATGCAGGCAGCTAGAGCACACTGGAGGCAGATTTTGATGATGCAGTGTTTATGTTCAGTTTGGTAAATAACTTCCTCTCCCCTCTACTTGTTCCAGGCTCTACACCTGGAAATCCCCTTGGCCTCTCCCAGCACTATTTTTTAAAACAGCGGTTGTTTAAAAGCATTTTTCCACTGCCGGTCTGACAGGATTGCAGTAGTACCACCAGGGGCAGCACCAACCCTGTGGAGAAAGGAGGACAAGTTCATATTGCACTCCTGCTTATAAATTTTCCTGGAACTCCAAGTGCTCCATATGAAAACTTTTTAGAAGAAAACCGGGGCCTAACAAAAGGACTGGCTTAAAAAAATAAATAAATGGCTATTGTATCTGCTTGGGGTAACTTTAAGTGGAAAAAAAATACCACTTTTTGTTGAAAATTCCTGAAATGTTAAAAATGTTTTTCTGGCAACCTCCTTATTTTCACATATTTTGTTGGAATATCAGTATTTTAGATGCTGATCCTCATCCTTTTCTCTTCCTCTCTGAAAGAAGGGGAGAAAGGAGATGAGGAATGAGATTTTTGAGGAAAATATTTAGAAGTTTATCTCTTCAAATAGGACTGGCAAGCCCAAGTCTCATGAAGTTGTTATACAGGGGAAAGTGGGAATCAGTACCTAAGTGGCCTATTGTGAGTTTTGGTGTTAGGGAGGGGAAAACTTCCACCTCCCTTGATAATGGAGGAAAACCAACATATTCTGTGGTTAGACTGATAGCAAAGGGCTTGAGTGCAGCCCTTTATACAGTGCAGTATTAATACAGGTCTGCCACATGTATCCAGTCCCCACTGCCTGTGTGTTTTGCTGATGATGCCAGAATAGGGTCAGAGCAAGCCAAAAAGGCAGGGACTGAAGCCTGCTGCTGTTTTCCCTAGCAAATGGGGGGGGGATTTTTTGATGAAGGGTTCTGGTTCTTTGAATTATTTCAGATCTGTTTGTGTCTATGCTTTCTCAGAGCTGCAGTTTGAGACTTGTCTGTAGGCAGTGATAGAGATGTAGTGGCTGTACAGGGCCACAAAGTTCATTCATTATAGTTTGGCCGTGGAGCTCTGGGTTGCCCACCAAAATAGAGTTGTAGATCACAATGCAAGGAGGCAGTTTCTGTGACATTATAGTATCGGGAACTGGTACTTCATAACCAGGTCTTTCCTGTATTTATTTTAAATAAGAAGAAATATTCTACAAACCTGCATTTAATGGAAAAATTTGCAAATGTTTCTCTGCTTAAAAAAATTAATTTTAGCAGTTTACCATGTATTTTAGCAGTATTTTGTAGTATTTTGCTCTTCTATCTTATCTGTCTGTTGTGGGGTTCAAGAAGGAATATGGGGCCTTCAGGTAGCTCTAGTGATGGCAGTCTTCTAATTACCTACAATGGATATGAAATGAAAGAAAATATAGCCTAGTGCCCTATAAATACTGTACTTAAGCAGATCTCTGGAATGAAGTTCGCAGCACTGTTGCACATTTGTTTCTCGGCTCCGTGACCAGAGGAGAAGGGGAGGCAGCATTTTTAGGCTTTAGATTTGGCCATATTGTAGCACTTCTAAATCTTCTGTCAACACTGGTGTGACGTTGGATTCGTTAAAAATGCACGACCTTTTTAAACACCCATCTGTTATATAAATAAAAATAATGCAGCCCTATATTTTTATGGTATGCTAATCCTGCGTGGCCATCGTCTAATTATCAAATGATTTCATGCTACCCTGGTGGCAGGCAACATCCAGACCACTGAACACTTGCTATGGATCTCTTATTAAATCCCTCTTGCACAGTTTCATTCATAAATTTACCATGGCTTTTAAAACAAAATAGTTTGATGCTTATACAGCAATATCAAATAAGAGCAGTATGTTTCCAGAATGCAGCAACATTTTTCAGATGCTCCACTTCATGCGTGACTGAATAATTAGTGGCAAACTCCATTATTAACGCCTTTTACCTTGAGTGGAAGCCATGCTGCCAGTAGGTAGTGCATGCTAGTTGTGCTTAAAGGTGAGATGCCCTGGGTGTAACCTGTCTGTACCTTTGTGGAGCTTGAATATTCTCTACACTGAGCTTCATTTTGACAGTCGGTGTCCTAAGTTGAGTATCAACACTCCTGATCTACGCCCACTTCCCTGCTCCGTTCTGGCCACGTTGGAGCTAGTGCAGGCGTGCTGGGTGCTGGGGTGCTCGAGGCTCTTGCCTCCTCTGATGTTTCTCCAGCACTGTCCTGTGTCGGCTCCCAAGAGAGACATGGTGCCTTAGGGCTTTGGAAACATGTCGTGTTACACTTGGAGAACCAAATCCAAAGAAAATTGTGTTTTTGTTGGTTACGTTGTTAATTTAACTTTGGAAAGACTTAGAAAGTTACTTGGTGGAACTGGCATGGGGAAGTACTTGCTTATTTCTGTAAGGCAATTTTTAACCTTTGAATTCAGTGCAAACAGCTTATTACTGAGTGACCATGCAATTAACTCCATTAACAATGGAATGATTAAAACCAGAATTAAAATATTTGTCCAGGTTTACCTTAGACTGCTATTTACCTTAAACAACTTCATGCCATCTGTGCCAACTTAGTGCCATCTGGTCTCTTACGAGGTAAGATTTGCAGCTTAACAAGAAATCTTCCTTTTGTCTTGTGACTTGGAGTACTCCAGTAGTATTGCTTTCTCTGGGCTTGCACCATCCCCCATTGTGTGTCCGTTAAGGCAATATGTATCCCCTAGATCTATTTCTCTTCATCTGTAGAACTACTGGAGTGGATTTGAATAGAATTTTTTCTGCCCTTATGTGAGGGCTGGTAGAGAACCAGTTAGCTGGACAGAAGTTGTGGTGGTGACAAAGAAGAGCCTGTGACCCACTGAGGGCAGATTGAAGCACTGATGGTAGCAAACAGCACCAGTGTGCAGGTAGCAGGGGGCTGCTGGGTGGAGGGAGAAGGTGGGCGGCGGAGCAAGGGACATACACACATGCCTTGTGATTGTGAATTTGGATTACTTTGTCATCCTTGTTGCCTTTTTTTTTTCCACTTTTTCTTGATGAAAGGTTTGTCACTTCCAGTACTTCCATATTCTACTTCAAGCTGCCTTGCACAGACCAAAATATTTTTATCAGCGTTTTATGTTTGCCCCAAACTGCCTCAAATAAAAATGAGATAGTACCACAGAAGTGACTTGCACCCATGTGTTACTAGCATCCCTGGCCTCCTGCTAAAGTTTAACAAATCAATTTCCCTCTTCTCTGACACAGCTAACTCTGATTTAAGTATTTGTAATAAGTTGGAAATCTCAGTGAGTTCTATGCTTACTCACTGAAGTATGTGAATTGCTCATTGCTTACAGAGTCTGTTTTTGTTACCAGGTCATTTGGAGTTCAAAGCAGTTGAAGACGTTTGCAGCATACTCTTTAAAATAAGATACTGTTATTCTCTGTGTAAGAAAATCCTCATCCAGAGCATTTTAAGAAACATTTGTTGGATGTGGAATTTGGGCAAATTTTTTTCCAAACCGTTTGAATACAGGGTGCCTGGGGAGTGCCAGGATGCCAGCCTGTGTCAGCATTCAAGCCACTTCCCACTTCTCTTGCTGCACGCAGTGGGTCTGCTTAAACCATGTGCCACATCCCCAGGCGGCTGGACTGCCATTGTCCAGGGGTTAGAAAAGCACAGACAAGGCAGAGTGGCACACTGGGGCATCCCATACACATATTTAAAAAAAAAAAAAAAAAGAGGGATATTTTATTTTTTAATTTTTCATTTTATCTCCTTTGCGGGTTGTCTGAAAGCTGTGGCAATACAGATGGTAATGAAAAAGCCCCCAAAAACGGAGCAGCCTGCCTTGTCACTGCCAGCTTTCTCTGCTTCCGCCTGCCCCAAGCCTGCCTC
>NW_010516914.1:42387-99259 GCF_000687285.1 Phaethon lepturus | reverse complement strand
TCTTCCCCTCTTCTTCCTCTCTGGTGTTTTGTTTTCTTCATGGTCCAGCTGACATGTATGAGGTACAGAATGGCAGAGTGTGGCTGAGCTGGGATTGCCTGAGCTGCAGTGTGGGGAAACAACTGTATCTGGGCAAAGTAGGTGAATTTTTACAGGCTGAAAGGAGCACCTCTGTTCTCAGGCTGGTCCTTGCCACATTTCTGTTCCAAAGCCTGTAAGTACTAGAAACTCCCAGGCAAATGACTCCACAGAGATATATATATATCTCTCTTTCTCTCTTTTAATTATAGGGACAAACAAATAACTGTTTCAGCTGAGATCTTTGGTAGCACACATAGCAAACTTAGAGAGGAATACATCCATTACAGAAAACTGTTGTCCAAATGATTTGCTTGTCAAAACTGTAAACTTCCAAGATTAGGATTTTTACAAAGGAGAGTTCTGGGTAAATTATTTGGGGGCGGGGAGGGGGGTGCTGCCACCAGCTCTAGCAACTAATAATAATGCACAGAAGGTTAATGGCTGTGCAGCTGAAATGTGTTACTTGCTCTACAGCAAGTTAAGTGGTGGTGGGAGGGAGGAAGGAGCAGGTGCCAGGGCCAGCACCTGGGGCAAAGTAAGCCTGGTACTTCCAATAAACAGGTAACTGAATGGATTCACTTATTTGGTGTTCTGTTTGCACTTCAATAGTACATATACTGTGTGTAGTCTGCACATGTATATTGTATATATGCACACAACGGTAATGTGGTACTGGTGGCCAAAAACCAGCACCCAATGGTCACAAAAGTTTTGTCTTTATACCTGTTGAATATTCCATTAAAATACCTCTTCATTTTATAGATGTCTGTGCAAGTGGGTAAAATCACATATTACTGTATAATATGTGTAGTAATAGATTATTTTATTCAAAGCACTGGTTACCAATCAGATTTTCAGTTCACTGACCTTGTTTCTGCTGGGGTTTGAGATGTTAAGAGTATTTTCCAAATGGCCAAATCTTATATTTAAAATTCTAATGTATTTTACATAACATAAGGGGGTTTTAGTACCAGAAAAATTCCATTTTCCTCAGTCCAGTTTCAGGTTCCTAACCTGATTTTCTGGGCTTAGTCCTCTTCCTGTTGAAATCAATAAGTACATTGTAATATAATGATTCACGTTCAAGGTTCAACCATAGAAAATTAAGGCTACATGCTGATTTTACTGCCATTGTTGAAAGATGATCTCTTAAAATGTGTAAAAAACACAATAAACTCTTTAACTCTTTCAGCCCTATTATTTTTTTTTTTCCTCTTCAGATAGTCTAAACACTTAAAAATGGATCTTTGTTTTAGATCTTATGATGGCAAGGAGACGTAAGCTGAGAGGTGCTATTTAGACAGGAATATCTTTTGTGGTTTCAAATGCTTTGCAGTGGGTCAGTGACTGGACAGTGTGGAGCTTGACACGATGCCAGGAAAACCATAGTCTGCTCTGCACATTTTCTGATACTTGACTGTCATCTTTTATTTGCCTCAGTTCCCTCACATGAAAAATAAGGCAGCTTTAGAAAAACCCAAGACTTTCATTGAAAAGACATCTAAGTTAGGATGGTTCTTTATTTGTGTAAAAATTGCAGTCACTCAGTTCAGTAATGCTGCCTTCTTGCCTTAACTAGTGCCTGTTAAGTAAGACTGAAAGAATGTAAAAAGCAAGTGGGCATATTTTTATTGTATTAATACAAAACAATGTCATTAACACTATGGAAGTGTGGGCTTTGGCTTTTTGATACTTTGAGAGCAGTAGAAAAGCCCAGTTGATAGGTCTTGTTGAAATGTACTGGATGTGCTGTGAGAGTTTGGGATGCCCTGTTGTTGTTGAACAGCCTGGCAGCATCTCACGTGCTCTGCACAAAGGTCCCATAGTTAAGAAGGTCCTGAATAATGCTCATGGCAGCGGTGTGACCACATGTCAAAGACTGAATATTTCAAAATGGACTTTAGGATATGCTTCAGGCTGTGTTCAAATGGCTCTTCTGGAAGCGATGAGTGCCCCTCTTTTTGCTTTGCCGCATCATGCGGATGCTAAAACCACGGGGAGATGAAAAGATGAATTCTGCCCTTAGCTGCTCCAGTTGGAGGATGCTGGGGGGGGCTCTGTTCCCTGTGGGTGCACGTGTGAAGACCCTCTACCACCACTTTTCACCAGAGCTGTCTCTGCAGGTCATAAACACCCTGACACTGTCCAGCTCCTTCCTGGGAATAAAAGTACAAAAGTGTTAAGTTCAGGCTCTTTGGCATCCCAGTTGAACTACTCTGTTTTCTTTTTACTTCCAAACTCTCGGGGGGGGGACACAAACAAACAAACAAAAAAACCCCCTCTGTCTCTTCTCTCTTCCTCACCCCACAAGACTGAGGGAGCTAAACGCTTCCCATTATGCTTCCAGTCTCATTCAGGTGTAGTTATTTCCCTGCAGCTGCTGATCTCTTGTGTCCTTTTCTGGCTCAGGTGGAGGAAATGCTGTGTTCCCTGCAGAAATACAGTCTTTTCCTGTCCCAGAGGAGCAGGAGGGTTTTTTTTCTTTCCCTGCTTTTGGGACCCTGTAAAGAAATGCAAATATCTGGAAAGGGGAGTCTGTGCCAGCTGTTTGGGGAGCCCTTTCTTGTGCAGAAGGACAGGGAAAACTGAGTTTGCTTTCACGTGTTTCAGCTGACAGAATTACATGCTGTCAGGAGTTGGCAGTTTTGACAAGGGTGGTGGGTATGTGTGCACCAGGTCAGAAGATACTGGTGTTTCATTTTTTCCAGTAAAAAGGAAACTATTACAAAGAAATCCTAGCAGGGCTGGCAGCTCCCAGTGTCTTGGACTTCTTCTCTAAATGCTGTAGTGGAAAGCAGTGGTGAGAAGTTGGAGATTTTTCTCTAGCTCATATGAATAAGTGAAGAATACTAGCACAAACGTGTTCATTTTTTTGTCTCTCAAAAGAAAAAAAAGGGTGTGGGTTTCTCTTTGGTTGCCAGGTTGGTTTTTTGTGATCTCTTAAGACTGAGATTTAAATGTAGCCTATAGTCACAAGATGCTGAGAGGGAGGACTGTATGGTGAAATGAAAACAGGCTGAAAATCTAATTTCGGAGGCACCATTGATGTTTTATTTTCAAATATGCCTTGAAGCTCAGAACTTTCTACTACAACAAAGAACAGTGGTTTGGGCTTCCATCTAGGATTTCTTTCTTTGACAGATAGTGATTCTGGTTTGTTTGGTAACTGTGGAAGGAAGATTGTTTCAAGGAGCCGGTGTTGGTACTTTGCTTTCTGGACCAGAGCAAATTGACTTATTTTTAGACTGGTCTTGATGTGGCTGTGGGCTGCCAGTACACTTCAGGAATTCATGTTGCATAGTTTTCCTAGCAATATCTAACCCTTGACTTCTAGAAGTGTAATACAATATGCATCCTAGATAAAAGCATCACAGTGATAATGCTACTTGGAATCAGAGTGAAAGTTTTGGAACAAATGGAAACACTTCTTAGAAAGATGCTACAGCTTGTACTTGCAAAAGCTTTGATGAATTAATATGTAGTGATATCCTTACTTTTATTAGATAAGATCTTGAAACTATGAGATCTATGTGATTCAAAAAAGTTAAAGAAATTTAAACTCAATAACATCAAAGTGTTATTAAGCAGACATCTTTATTGCAGTGCTGGACGCGTGGGGGATACCTCCTCCTAACATGCGTGCGCTGAAACAGAAGTTCATCCTTTATATACCTTAAAGACATGAATATTCACACATTTTCCAAGAAATCACCGCCTCCTTGCTTATCTACTACATATTTACGTAAAGCTGGCATTGCAAAACTACACTACACATGTGCGGGGATCTCGGGTGGTCGTTTGGGGAATTAGCCCCCTACTCCTTTTTCCCTTTTATGGTCTCTTGAGGATAATTTCTTCTCTTTGGATGTTTGCCCCTTCTGTTGTCCAGCCAAGCGGTTCCTTCTTATCATCCTTGTTAGAGCATTCCTTCATCCTTGTTAGAGCACTCCTGCCAGCCTGTCTCTACGCTCAAGGTTAAGACATCTCCTCTCTTCTCTTTAATCTCCCAGTCCTTGCTCTAAACTCCTTTGTTTTAATTTTCATGAGGCCTGCTTTCTCGTGATTAAGTGTTTACACATAGTTACAATGTTAGCATTGAGGCAAATACAGCCGAAGGACTATGAGAATAGGCCCTTAAACATAATCGCACAGTTATTAGGCTAAAGAATTCTATATAAAAGTGAAACTAACCACCTAATCAATAACCTTCCAAAAAGTATATATATATTGAGAAATTGACCTTAATTGTTTTAGATCCTTGTTTCATATGTAAATAGCTCAAAGTTGTTGCTACTGAGTATTGTGAACAGAACGGTGGCCTAAAAATTAAATACATGATTATCTGGATCTAGTAAGTGTTTGGCTGTAGACATAACAGCCAACATATTGCCAAATCACATCATGCCATTGAACATGAAGGGTCATAGTACTTTTATCAGGGCAGTTTATGATTAAGAATGTTGAAAAAACATGTTAGAGGGCTTTTTCCATTGGTAAGAACCTAAGTACCTTTTAAAAAAAAAAAAAAAAAAAAAAACAACAACAACAAAACAAAACCTGCTGTTAATTTTTGCCTTGACAACTGGAATCTAATTTTGCTGAGGATACTGCTGGTGTGTTTTTCTGCATGTAAAAAAAAAAGTTCTCCCTAAATATATCCTTTATTTGACTCTCTGCTGTATCTACACATGAGATCCTAGCTGTCTTAAAATCTGACTTATTAACATGCACACTAAAAGGGATGCCTCAAATATGAGCTTATGTTCAGTTTTACAGCTTGTAGGCTTTTTTGAAAGACTTAATTTTGGATCAACTTGGGAAAACTCTAAAAAATGTTGAGAATTGCCATCAAGCCAGCACTGCCACATGGGGTCATCAGGGCCTCTGGGTTTGTGGTGCCTTTGCCATTTTGGCAGGTCCCTCACCTGATGCAAATTGGATTAGTACCTGGGAACTGCAGTGGAAGGTAACACTGCAGTTTGTCTAGTCCTAAGCTATGTGCTGAAGCCATGAAGTAGCTGGTTAACTGCTAGAGATGAGAGTATACTGCCATCAGACCTATTAAACACACTGGATGGCATTTCTACTGGAGCACTGTGGCAGCTGGACAGCTGTGCTTAACAAGGCAGTAACTCTTAAAACTCTTAAAAATGGTTTTGAGGAAACAATTATTGGTCACTTTTTTTTAGTATTTTTTTTATTTGCACATTATCTCTTATGGCACAGGTTTTTGATTGACATATGTTTACAAATATCTTAGTTGGTATCCAGTTACAAATGAAGAGTTGGAGAATGTATGGAATTTCCACTTGAGTCCTATTTGAAGTTTAGACTGAAGACACATTTTTAGTTGTACAAATGTTTGTATTGTTGATGTTAAAATAGAGAACTCTCTACGAGGGGTCCCATTAAGCTCCCTTTCTATTTTTTTATTCTTGTTTTAGTTTCATTACTTGCAGATTGATGTTTCATAAAACAAGTGTGTTAATGCGTGTTAAGCATGTCAACATCTCATCTATTGTGATGCTTTAAATAGACGGAAGAACTTTGAGGGTAGGTGAGCCAAGACCTCTGCTGCTGGAAGTGGATAAAGCTTCTCTTGAGGCTATTTGCATTAGTAGAGAATTCGCTCCAGTGTCAAAGTTCAGATACTGGTTTCAGAGCAGGAGAAAAAGCATAAGGAGAGCACCACAAAAGGAGAAAAATAGAAGACTAAAAAAAATGAATTTTAAACAGACAGAATGCTGTTATGTCTGGAAGGTCCATGTGGTTATGTCTTCATTATTAGATTTGTGAAAAGTTGGTAATCTCATTGGATCTGCATCAATGGCTTTGTCTTTGCCTGTTCCTTGACTGGTTCCTCACCTGATGTTGAACAGTAGTCAGCTGATGACAGTGCTCGCTGCCTGCCTTCAGATTTATTTCTGTAGTTGTAGCGTTGCTGAAGTGATGCTTGCAAATTTAGAGATGGAAGTGTTCCTTTGGATTGTCTTTGGGTTTAATGATGCTCCTTCTGCTCCTGTAGTTCCTCTTGTAAATGGCAAGATTAAGTATGCTGACACCCAAGACTGATGCTTGGCATAATTACTGTAGAGATGGTTCAGTGAGCATAGTGGAAGACCTCTGAGAGGTTATTGTAGCAGGATCCAAAAAGGAGAATGTGGCAAAGAGAGGCTATGTCAACAAGTCCCCAGTCTTGTGTGCCCAGTCCCAAGAGGTATATGTTGTTGCCCAAGTACCAGTAGCAAGTAGCAGGTATAGTTCATGAGGGAAAACTATAAAAGTAGTAGTCAAGGAAACCGGCCTGTGAGTGTAGACTGATAGACCCTCCAAAAAAATTATTACCAGAAAGAAGTAACTAGTGATATCAAAACTGTCTTCATTACTGACTTTATAAACACTTCTGGTAAATAAGAGGTTAATAACTCTGTTTATAGTAAGACAAGACCCCTTCCCTAGGATACACACACTTCACTGTACCCAGATAATCCCTGGAGCAAGGAGGTTTAAGGTAATTTGTGGTGCAGCTGTCCTTTTCTGGAACATGAGCAAATTCTCCTGCACACGGTCAGCTGCAAGAACAAATGTCAATAGCAAATGAAAAAACAAGATGTTCAACCGCAGCCTTCTGCACTTGCAGGAGGGGCACGTGAGCTGGGCTGTTCCTTCTGCCTGAATCAAACTCCACAGCACGAAAGGGTTTAGTGCGCGGCTTATGGCCAAGTGGAAGCAACGTGTCAGTGGTAAGGGAGGAATGCTGGTGATGGAAACCTGACTGATTGACATACGGTGGCCATAAAGTCATAGTAAATCTATTGTTTTGCCAGAAGGAAGCAGGATTAGAAAATGTATAATCATTACAATCCCTGCACTATACAGCATCGAGTGACGGTTGCTCTCCCATTGCTGGTGTGGCTCATACTCTGCTTAATCCCACCAAAGTCTGTGCTTGGATGAAATCTTCATATGCTCCTTGTGGTTCAAGCCATAATCATTGGGATGTTTTACTCAAGAAATATCTCTACGGCACTGCAGAACTCAGTAGTTTTAAGGAGATACTTTTTCTGTTCTGTTGCGGCAGAGACCCACTCCAATGCAAGTATCAAGTTTAAAAATTACTATCTGGGAACTGATTCTTAATAAAATTATTAACAAAAATCTAACTAATCAATGGAAGAAAAATCCAATTCTTTGAAACAGATATCTTTTATCCACAAAGAAGAAAAAGTAAAAATAGAAAAGAATGTCATTAACAACTAGAGGCCAAACTCGCTTCTGGTATAACCGAGCTGAAGGAAAAAGCTGCATTTTACAGAAGTCTGAGCAGCCTGAAGAGGGATGAGGGGGAAATAGCATATGCAACCACACCTTCAGTTCCTTACGAATTGATAAACGAAAGAATTGAGTTACCCAAGTCTGCTGTGTTTTTTTAACACCTCTTAGGAGATGCGAAACTGCTTCTGTATTTGTATTCTGTGTTGTCCTAAATGTGAGGTTTTAGATTTCCGCAGTTCCACTTGTCTTGCAGGATAAACTTTGTGTGCATTTGACTCTCTTCGCACAGCATGCCCAAACATCATACAGAGGTCTACATTAGTGCAAATCATGTTTCTGCCTCCCAAGCAGACACAATGGGAAGAAACCCTCAAGGAATTTCCTGTTAAGCAGGAGAGGCTGAAGTCTCTAAAATAGTTTCAGGTTTTTTTCCATGAGGTGAATGAAAATGTGGAATATGAGAGCAGTTACATGGTGGATAAAATTGTAGTTGATGCTTTTTACAGTAACGCATGATCTCTACAATGTCGTTCTGCATTTGACTTGCACAGCGCAATCCCACTGCCCTCTTACTGCTGTATCTACTGCAGTTGTTTTTGTGATGGTTTTATATTGTAACGTGGTATCTTTTGTGATTAAACTGTTGCCTGTTTTCTTTCTGAATTCTGGTAATATTAATAAGAGGATAGGATATGCCCCTGCATGCACTGTTGCTGAGATGGGAGACTGTACCTGCCTTATACATGCCAGAGAACAGCTAATATAAAGTCTGTATGGGCAGATGTTTGGGTTTTACTCACTCTTGATCCTCAAGAACAGCATCATTGTTTGTAGAGAGATACAGACTGTATGAGAAGATATGAAGGGCTTTGTCTATTAGTGTTTATAGTAGAGGGGAAAGGCTAATTCATTCCTGTTTTAAAGTATATTCAGAGGGGAGATAACTGTGAAAATGGCATTGACTACCTAAGGGTTGCACCTACACTAGCATACTAGCTGGTGTGGGATTGGAAAGGTACTACTGGAGTACAGTCTGCAAGTGCTCAGGGGTGACCTACAAATGAGACAAAGGTGATTCAATCATTTGCTAAAAAAGGTGGAGAAGTTTGATAAACTTCAGGCTTTAGATTAAATAGTGACATATTATGTCATATGGTGAAATTACTTCATATCTACTTCTTCCTACTTTTTTTTTAAACAGAAATATTTTTAACTAGAGTACCAAATCCGTAAGCCTCTGGTGTGTGTTTGTGGTTACCCTGAACTGTATGTAGGAGAGTTTCCTGTTGAATGTGGCTAGTCCTGCCTTATTGCATGAGCAAATTAAGGCTGTCACAGATCTTGCATAGAATGAAAGTACTGGGCTTTTGCATAGGATTTTAGGTGTTTGAAAAATCACTCTCTCAGCTTAGTGAATAAAATAATTAAACTTACTGTGAAGGAAAACTTTGAGTAAGTTTATTTTTTTCTTTTTTCCTTAAAAAGAACCAGTTTATATTTGAGTTCATGTTTTTCTGTTCATACCTTTTAGATCAGTAACACTGGAAGTTCCCAAATACTTTTGAAGTAAAACTAGGTATTCCTCCTTCTTAGAAAGGTGAAACAAGATATTTTGTGAATGGAGTTTTAGCATCTGGCCCCCACTCTGTGTTGAGTAAGATTTTCCCCCCACCCCCTGCCAAAGCCTTGACTTTAAAATATCCATGAGCTCAAACGGGAAGTAGACAAGATGAAGTTTTTTGAATAAATTTTAGCAATAGTTGTGAATTTTTCCTGGAGTGAGAAGGTGACAATGTGAGCAGTGTGTGACAGGTACCTCAGGAAGTGAAGGTGATTTTTGGTGTGTGGGTTCTTTGTTTTTAATTGGGTGGGAACACATGACTAAAAAATAAAGCTGCAATATCCAAATCACTTGATTTAGGATAGAGCTTGCTATTGCATTAAATGGTTGTGCTTCACATAGCTTAGCTTTGTTTTCTGGTTCATTTTTCAGTTTTTCTTTTTTTTTTTTTTTCCAGCCTGGCATTCATAGCTTGGGATAGGGAATTTCTGTTTATATTTACTTGGAGAGGGCTGAATTTTGTTGAAACACAGAGCAAATCCTTTGTTTAAGCTGTGTGTATACCAGTGTACATTGGGTCCAGAGCTTTTGGAGAAGTCCCTCAGCTTCTCTCCTCCTCTTTGACCCCTCTTTAAAATGGACCGAGGGTTACCTGCTCCACTAAGAAATTTGATAATGCTAGGGGCTCTTGAGATCCTTGACTGGAAAGTGGAAGGGAAGAATTAGGCTTTAAATTCATTATCCTGATAGGCACGAAAGCCCTGATATGAATGAAATGGCAAAAAGCACAGAGGGGGAACTGGAAATAACCATAATTCATCTCTGGGATTTTGCAAGCAGCTGAGCCCCACCGAGGCGATGCTGGGAAGGGTTAACTCAGCAGCAGCTGGCCACCAGCGCTTGGTCCTTATCTCACTCTTATCCTCTACTATTAACTGGCCACAATTACGGACCGTATCGGTTACTGCCATCTGTTTTTTCATGAGGCGTTGGTCGGATTGTGGCCAGCAAAGGGGATTAGGGGGAGAAAGGCAGAAATGACAAAACGCTTCTGCGGCACTGTGGCGGGGTCCCGCGTGCGGCCGGTGCCCGCCGCCATCCCTGACAGCTGCGGGGAATTAAGCGTAAAGATAAACTGTGAAGGCTGTTTCAAAGCTGCTGTAAAGGAAATGCATTTCTGCCTGCAGTTATAATGCAGGGGTTGTGCAGAGAGAATTAAAGTGTAAAGCAAAGGTGGTTGGTAGCGAGGTGCGTTTTGGGTGATTTTTAGCTTCCAATGTGGATTGTTACTGGTGGGGTCGCACTTCATCAGCCACAAGCAAACAGCAACAAAAAGATGGATATTGGGTATGTTGAGTAGGAGGAGAAAAACAACCTCAGACTGTTGACTGAAATGCCCCTTCAATGCTTATTTTTGCACTCGTAATTACCACCTGGGCTCTTGCTAAAAAAAAAAAGTGTGCAAATCGGGGACTGCTTCAATCACCAAAGTCTGTGACCAGGGAAGGTAGCATATTTCAGTCCTGATTATGAATACTTTAAAGATCAATGAGACCTTTGACAAATATTAATTGACTGCAATGCTATTTTTCTAAACTTTCCCAAATGTCAGACCATCTTGCAGTAATGCAAGAAAGGAAGAGTTTTCAGCGTGATACCAGGGATTCAAGAATCATTATGGCTCAACAGCTGTACTTTGATACCAAGTTTTACTAAGACCAGATTAATTAAATTATTCCAAAGTATGATATACTGCCAAAATAAAGCTCACTGGATTTTATTATTTTGGGTAAATTAAATTAAGGATAATACAGATTGTAATGTTGGAAAATTAATACTTAACTAATATTAAATATACTTTCTTAATTTTTAATTAATACACAGTAGTCAATATTCTAAGGATTAACATTAATAGAGGAACAAATCTAATTATTTATAACACACAAGTTAGAGAGATAACTAGAAGTGCACTGTACTTGGTAAAACTACTCCTTTCCCTCTCTCTGTTCTTCATAGACCTGAGTAACTCCCTAAAGGGAGAAAAAATCATGTTGTAATGCCTTTTGGCTTTTTCATTATTTCAGGTCAGTTGATGCTTTTTTGTATCGGGCAATGCTGTAATGATGCCTGTGACTTGATCTGTGCTTTAGATTTGGAGTATGGCATTTTAAGGTGTTTTTTTTTTGTTATTTTTCCTGTGTATATGCCGAGCTTCACTTATTGGAATAAGATGCATGAGAAGTAAAGTTAAGCTGATCCTGCAAGTCAGTGGTGTTAATCTGAGATGTAACTGTCTTATTCTGTATTTAAACAAGGATAGATGACTGTTGTAATACTGCATATTAGCAAATACTGAGAAGTAACAGTTTTTTCTGTATTACTGAGTTCTTTATCCCTGTTTTTGGGGTTTTTTTTAAATGATCAGAAATCAAAGAAGTTATATACTCACTGGGTTCTTGAAAATTGTTCCTGGTTGTTCTCCTGGCTGCTGCTTATGTTATCACATTTAGCCATTACCGGGGCTTGGGTCTGGCCATGTGACCGCAGAAGTTACATGGCAGCTCTTGGTTTGTTCATAGCTTGAAATCAGGCAGCATTTAATAATGCTCTATGCAAACACAATCACCGCTGCCCCTTCTGGAAGCTCCTAAAACTTCTCACGTACATCATGGTACTTTCCCCGAGTGATGATCCTTAATCCCTTGCGAACAAGTCCTCTCTTACTGCAGCCACCAGAAGAAAACGCAGGCGCTCAGGTCCTCTTACCTGCTGTGGAGTTTGCAGAGCCCCAGTGCTTTTTTCCCCTACAAATGCCAGTTTAACCTCTGTGGCAGGTGATCATCGTCCAGGGTATGTGGCTGCCCAAAGGGCTACTGGGGGTAGTCTGTGGACAGGATAACTTGAGCAGAGTTCTTGCCAGGTCCTGGCACGAGATGTCATGAGACCTCTTTGCTGTCCCACCTTTACCACGCGGTGGTGACTTGGGGTCACCAAGGTGCTGGGCTTGCCTACCTGCAATGTTTCTAACCAAAGTATGTAATAATCTCCTAGGCCTTCAGATCAGCTGCTCTTACTACTCCTATACTATTCCAGGTAATTGCTGTAATAATAAGTGTTTATTTTTACATTGTAGAGTTATGTTATTACTATTCCTACACCCAAATGGGGTGTAAAGTAGCTCAACACTCATTTAGAAATGTTCAGGTAGGTTGAGAGTAACCATTTACACAGCCTATGTTGTTGAACTCTCTGTTCCCTTGAGACTCAAGGTTAATCTGTCAACAGAAGTCTTAACATAATGTTAACATTTTCCACCTGTTAAAATAAGTTTATTACTTTGAAAAACTTGTACCTTCTTTCCTTGACTGTTTATGCAGAAATACGAGTGTGCTCTTTGCTTACCAAAAGCACACAGAGGCATATTGGCCCCATACTCCTTTAGCTGCTGGACTATATATGTTCCCCTCAGAATTTCTTCCAGCGTGATTAAAAGATGTGAAAAACAACACATGGGAAGTTAGACTATGCACACACATTAATGTGTCAGGCTCCTATTGTATTTAAGACTAAAATTCAAACTCTTCAAACATTTTTTTATATGCACCTATTAGATCATTGCTTCCTTTTTATGCCTCCTGTAATGCCAGTTCTTGCATAGCTGACCTTTGTTGTACAGTGGAAATATCAAACTCATGAATGCAAGAAAGAACTTGACCATGTGATGGTTCATGGTCTGCCTGATGGGTATATAAAGTAGAAGCTGTCCACATCTTCAATTCTTTACTGGAACTTTCACTGGTAAATGGCAGAAATTGTAAAAAGTGCTTTGTGGAAGGAGGGCTTTTGCTTAGTTGACTCAAGCGTAAAAAGTGAAGTGGAAGAAATTATTGTTTAGTAATTTTAAGTCCATTGTTATTTGTGTCTGCATGTTCAGTTAAGTATTCTGTTAAGTAACTTCTGCATGCCCTTGGGTAAAGAATTTACTACCATTAAACAGTGTTTTTTTAATGAAAACTTTTACCTCTTAGAGCTATGTTGGACGCTCTTGTGTCTGAATTGGCTACCCTTCCATATGTCACCTAACATGTGGTCTCCAGGGCTATGTTACAAACTTGGTGCCAAACTAAAGTTTTCAGAAAATGAGGGATGAAAAAAATCAATAAATTTTGCCTGAAGCTTGTAATTCTGCTGCTGGTGTTTTTTTAAAATGTTTGCTAAATGCTGTGGATTTTGCTTCTGTTTAATTTACTCTTCCCTATGAACAAAAGCACTGGTTTTACTTCTGAGTTATCTTCTATGCTGCGCAAAGAGCTTATACCCAATACATTTATATGCCCACATCATGGCAAACTGGGGTATTGGGGTATATATTTCTTGTCCTTCATTTTGCTCCAGTACAAATGACAACTCTGAGAGAAAAGAATCGGTTTAAGTGTAGGTCACCGCATTGATCTGCTTGGTTTGTGTTTTGGGAAGATGTTTGCTGCTGGAAGGACTCGGTCATGTTTGTCGCACGTTCCTGGGGGACCGGGGCGACTGCCTCAGCTGGGGCACAACGGGCTTTGTGGGGTGCTGGAGTGGCCTTCCTTGGCAGATGGTGCCCCGATATATTTGGGGATTACACCCGGCCACCTGCAGAGCAGGAGAGTGGAGGTCAGGTCCTGGTAGAGTTGTTTCTGCTGTTGGGGTGGTGTGGTGTGCCTCCCCTCAGGGGCAGAGCAGGGTGGATATGAAGATGCAGCACAGCCTGTCAGACCCTGATGAGCATCGAATAAAAAGCAGCTGGTGGTCCCTGTCGCAGGAAGCCGGGCTGTGCTATCGGTGCTCACTGGGTATGGGGCAGAACTAATTAATGCCCGCGCTGCTTCATGGGTGGCAGCGTCTCACAGCCAGGGGCTTATGGTTAGCGCGGCGGGGTGGAAGTCATTTGTGACTAGAGAGTTCACGGCTATCACTGGTCTCCCTAACAAGATGTCTTGTAACCTCATGCTGCGTAAATGGGGCTGCAGCTCTTCCAGCGATTCTGCCCAGAGCAAGCGATGGCGATGTGCAGAGGAAATTGATAGTGGTGAATGTGTCGTACGGTCTCATTCGTTTATTACTCTGTAGTCTTATATCTCCCTGGTCCTGTGGCAACGGAGAGGAGTAAATTTTCTTGCAGCACTGGTCATGGGGGAAACCTTGTCCCTACCCTGTCTCGGCATCAAGCCTTGCAAGGGAGCTGCAGCCTTGGAGCAGACACAGGGCTGGGTGACTGCTGCGAATCTGCCTGGGTCAGGGAGGAAACATGTGTGTTTAATAAGGCATTCAGTGTTAGCCAGCCTCCTTCAGCTGTAAGGGAAGAGCAGTACTTTCACAAGTCATGGACCATGAAACATGATCTCTCCTTGCCCTAGCAAAGATATCTGGTTACCTTTCCAGAAGATGACATGGACTGGTGGTGTACTTTGCTAGATAGATGGGGTTGAGCCCGACTTCCACCCCCCCCAAATGTTTAATGCCTCTTGACTAGGGGGAGTCACTTCTGAAATGCATGAGACGTATGGCTGTGGGCTGAAACCAATGGATTTATTTTCAATTTATCCTGCAGGCATGGAGACACTTCAGACTACTGTGTTTTCCTGTAGTAGGCAAAAGGAACTTATTTTCTTATCCTATCTTTCAAAACTTCTTTCATGATCCTTTAGCTATTTAAAGCAATCTTTGATAAAAAAAAAAAAAATCCAATAGATTTGTTTATAAATATTGATGCATTGTTAAGGACATCAGATAGCAACATATCTAAAATCTCTTCAGTAGTGGAAAAATGAATGTACACTTGTGTAACTTAATGGTAATAATACGGTGTGATAGTGGTAACTTCACCTTAATTCTGGCTTTTAAAGGGCTTCTCAAATTTTCATGAATGATGCTTAAAGAACAAAAGCAGCAGTCTGAATTCAATACGAAAACTGAAACTAGGCAGTCTCACTCAGATCACTTTTTAATCTCCCATAATTCACTTTCTTCAGCTTGAGAGAGAAAGCAAATGTTTCTTTCTCTTTTTTTCTGAAAAACTAATACCAACGAAAACGATGAACTTACTTCATAAAACTGGTCTTAGCTCAAGACCTGGGAATTTTGTGGTTTCAAGTAAATCACTGCTAAGATTAGGTCATTTCTTTGGATAGAAGCTAGTTTTTTCTGTGTTCTGTGGTGTGTTTTGGTTTGGCTTTTTTTTGTTTGCTGCATAGAGAGCAATGGCTGAGATGATATGTTAATTATATTGCAGCAGTGGGAGGTTTCCTTAGCAAGGAATCCAGAGCCACATGCAGGGACTGTAGAGGGGGACTAATCTGAGGCAGTGTGGAGTCTGCCTGTACACTGTATTTGCATGAGTCTGGTGGGGCAAGTGAGTGTAAGTATGAAGCTGATGCACGTGGCATTCAAGCACAATATTCACCCCATTTTATAGCTTTTTGGATAGTCAAATTGCTATATGGAAAGAAAAGGAAATCCTTTGTGAAATAGAAATAACTCTAACAGTGAAACCTGAAAAAACCCCTATTTTCCTTTATTCATTGAGTGTTGACAGCTTCAAGACTTTGAATTGTAAGTGCATCTTCACCCACAATGGAAAGGAGAGTATAAATTAGACTAATCAAATCTGTCACCCCTCTTTTGGTGGAAAAATTAGCAACTGGAGGCTCTTAATCCAAAAGGGTTTAGGTAAATCAAAGCTTAACTCAAATATTTATATAAAATAAAATTTTTATTAGCAACATTGTCTTTCAATAGGACAAAAGGCTTAATTTGAAATTATATTAATTACAACATAAAAAAGCTGTAGATCCCTACTAAATATGCTAATGAAATAGAAGTAGGCTATGGTTTTTCTATTCTAATTGCCAGAAGGGGCTTGCATTATTTCCTGTGGTAAGAATACTTAATAATTGGTGACTTCCCTCATTTCTCATGCTGATTTTCTGCCTTGTGTCCTATTGTTGGAGTAGGGGCAACCTGTGTGTTTCTAGCACTGGTCCTGATCATAGCCTATAGACTTTATTCAACACTGCTTTTGAGACTATATGCCTCTAATAATACAGAACCTGGCATTTCTATGTGGTTTTTGTGAAATTGTATTTGTTGCCATCATGGTGCTTTTTGCATGAACTGACACTGAAGTAATGCATCACATGCTCTTGGCTTGATGTGCTAGGATGAGATAGCAGGTCCAGCATGTGGATGAGAAGAATTCCCTTCACATGCTTCGTCGTACCTTCAAACACTTTTCCTCTATTTCTAGATGTTAATGAGAAAACAGCCAGGGGCATGAACCCAGAAAGAGTGCCTAGCAAATGCTATACTTGTTAGATCCTTAAAAAAACCCTTCCATACTTGCATATTATGTGCTCCATGAAGCACTATTTTCAGTATAGACCAAAGTGTTTCTTGAAGGTGTGAGCAAGAGGAAAGCGGTAGTTGTGCTGCATGTGGAGCTCTTGTCTGGAAGAGTCAAGTCCTTGCCCTGGAGCAAGGCTTTACAGTAAAACCTGGTATATAAGGATGGGGCTGAAAACAATGGCAACACTTTCTGCCCTTGAAGGAAAGAGATGAAACAAGACTGAGAAGTTACTTTTTTTTTTTTTCCCTTCAAATTAATTAAAAACTTCAGATGGAAAAACTTTCATTACATGTGTTAGCCCTTCTAAACAGATCTCAGACAAAGTCTATTGTTCCAGATTTAGCCATTCAAGGAGCAGTTAACACACAACACGGTGAAAATGTGGTTTTGTTGTTTGTTTTGTGTTTGGTAATTTCAAAAGAAAAAAAAATGTGTGCAAGTAGGGAAAATGAACAGTGCTGGCTGGTGATGAAGCCGCCGGTGAGGGGGGTATAACAACATTCAAACTGTGTCCCTCTGTTAGACTTGGCAAGTCATCCATTTATAAACAACTACATTTCTGTTACGAAATTCTGGTTTGTGAATGCTGTGGGAAAAATGGTACTGAGTTACCTCTCCCCAGGGTAAGTGGATGCGGTTAACAAGTGCCAGCCCTAAGAAAAGCAGTGGCTTGGTGTAGCTTCTCTCATACAGCTGCTTGGCACATAGCAGGTTAGATAAAATACATACTCACAAAAGCACCACAGGCCCTGGTTTTATAGGGCTTGTACTACATGCTTGGTTAGAAAAAACATTTGCAGGACCAGAGGAGAAACTCTATTAAATGTATTTGGCCACAGAGTGCTCTTCTGGTTCATGACAGTCCCAGTTTACCTAAGGATTGCTGTAGTGTGCCATTAAAATGGGTCACGTACAACTGTGTGTGCTGTTAACGCTACCAAGTACTCTGCAGTTTCTAGATTTCTTACATGCTTCAGAGCAGAAGTACAGCGATGCCCTAAGGGGCCAAAAAGCCCTCGATGAACACATCTTCGCAGACAGAGAGAAGGATCATATTCATAGAATCACAGAATCTTTGGGTTGGAAGGGACCTTTAAAGGTCATCTAGTCCAACCCCCCTGCAGTGAGCAGGGTCATCTTCAACTAGAGCAGGTTGCTCAGAGCCTCATCCAACCTGACCTTGAATGTGTCCAGGGATGGGGCATCTACCACCTTTCTGGGCAACCTGTGTTTCACCACCCTCATTGACAAAAATTTCTTCCTTTATTCTTAATCTACCCTCTTTTAGTTTAAAACTGTTACCTATTGCTACAGGCCCTGCTAAAAAGCCTGTCCCCATCTTTCTTTTCTTATAAGCACCCTTTAAGTACTGGAGGCTGCTATAAGGTCTCCCTGGAGCCTTCTCTTCTCCAGGCTGAACAACCCCAACTCTCTCAGCCTGTCCTCATAGGAGAGGTACTGTATCCCTCTGATCATTTTTGTGGCCCTCCTCTGGACCTGCTCCAACAGGTCCATGTCTTTCCTGTGCTGAGGGCTCCAAAGCTGGATGCAGTACTGCAGGTGGGGTCTCACCAGAGTGGAGTGGAAGGGGAGAGTCACCTCCCTCGACCTGCTGTCCCCACTTCTTTTGATGCAGCCCAGGATACAGTTGGACTTCTGGGCTACAAGTGCACATTGCCAGCTCATGTCCAGCTTTTCACCTACTAGTACCCCCAAGTCCTACTTGGCAGCGTTATTCTCAATCCCTTCATCCCCCAGCCTGTACTGATACCAGGGGTTTCCCTGACCCAGGTTCAGGACCCTTGGCCACTTGGTGTTGCCTGCAAACTTGCTGAGGGTGCACTCAGTCCCGCTATGTCATTGATGAAGATATTAAACTGTACTGGTCCCAATATGGACCCCTCAGGGACACCGCTCATCACTGATCTCCATCTGGACATTGAGCTGTTGACCACTACCCTCTGGATGTGACCATCCAGCCAATTCCTCATCCACCCAACAGTTCACCCATCAAATCCATATCTCTCCAATTTAGAGAGAAGTATGTATTTGTATTGTGACTATTGGCAAAAACATTGCCACATTAACTTTGCAAATGTGTAAAATGCTATTCATTATAATTAGGGTAATTTCTTAGTTAACCACGCACCCAAGTTGAATGCTAGGCTATGCAGGACACCTTTAAAACCCTTTTTTTCTTCTTCCTATCATCAGAGAACTGGTGAGCTTAGACACATTTTCTAAATTTTTTTTTCAACATTTCCTGGTTTTGTAGGACTTGACCTGTTTGTGCTCATAGTGATAAGCCTCTAAAGGGTTTCTTATTACTGAGTTGGCATAATAAATTACTTCTACCTATGATCCAGTTGCAAATGTGTTATGAAACAAAACGCAGGTAGAAAGCTGGGGGTAGCCTTCAGAAGGAGAAGGAAATGGTTTAAAAAACCCTACGTCTTAGGGGAGATTGTGCTTCCCTCTGCATTTTTGAAAAGCAGAAACTTAAAACAAAAACCCACAACCAAACCAAAAACAACAACCAAACACAAAACCCAAACACAACCCAAAAGTATGAGTCTAAGATTTAGTGGCTAAAGGTTGCACTTTTAAAAAACATGTGGGCTTGCCCAAACAAGTAAAGTGCTGGGGATCTGCTAGTATTCGGGCGGTTGACTCCCTGCCACTGATATCATTATTTATAGCATGGCACAGGCAAAGTGACTTACTCCAACAGACACCAAATAGGTGGGTAATATTTTTACACTCTGATATTTCAGTGGAAAGTAACCAAAGAGGACTCGCATTAGTCATGGTGTAAGCAGTTAAAAAAAAAAAAAATCCTTCAACTCTTTTCTCTATTTCATCACTTATATAAGCAACACATTTCTGTGGATAGAGTTATAGGTTTTTCCTTCTAAAGATGTCACATAACTTTCAAAGAGCCCAGTGTTCAGCTTAACAGCTGCTCTTGCTTTTTTTAAACAGGGCTTCTTCATTCATAAGAGATATAAGTAAAGTGTGTCTGTATAGCATCTGGCAAAGTAGTCCCTGATCCCTTACTGAATAGGTAGGTGCCACCAGTATTTAGGTATACTTTGAAGCTTGTTTCATGCTTTGAAGAAATGCTTTCTCCTTCATGACCTTTCAGACCGCACTTACTCATTGTTCCTCCATTAAATGTGGAAGTTTTAATGTCCCAAAATATTACACATGGATAGCAAAATGACCATTTACTAGCATGCTAAACATCTGCCTTTGGAGCTGTGCACTTACAGCTTTTCTGCTGGTAGCATTTTGCATTTGACTCCTGAATGTGGTGAGGAGGGTGAAATGCTGGGTATTAGAGGAACAAGCTACTCACAGGTTCAGGCTTTGAGCACTTACAAGAGAGAAATGGGGGGAAATGGCAAAGAAGCCAAAGTAAGTTCAGCATGGTGTGTCACTGCCTTAACCTGGCTTTAATTTGTGCCTCAGCAGTAGTCAGTAATTGTTGCATGCTATTATTTTCATGAGTGGAGCAGCAAAATATCTCAACTCAAGACAGTAGTATTTAGAAATACCTTCTCCCATTGGTTATTGCTTGTATTTCTGCCTTTCTTATCCCCAAGAGGAATACAAATTTTAAACTAAGATATTTTAGATTTGAATAAGACAGGCAGTGTTAAATGTGTGTAACATTTTTCACATCATCATACTAGTATATGAGTGTTTCAGCATCCTGGAGTTATAACAGTGCTTTTGTCCTCTGCTGCTGCCTTTCTCATCAGGTCTCCTCACTGTTCAGTGTTAGACATTGTTTAAGTTTTTCAAAAGAGGAATAAGTATTCCAGGAATTGATGTTCCTCACTTCTGAAGTGGTTGTATAATTTTCAGATCTATTCTTTTACTAATTTGACAACTAAGATTGTAAGTGGGAGTAAAAGTCTATTCCATACTGATGGATAGGAATAGCTTTCCCTCCTATTCTGAATTGCACTTGTAACATGTTGAGCCATGGCAATGTCGTTGCTTCTCCACCATGTGCCAAAATTTGCCTGGTCCACTTTTTTTCATTATTATTCATTTTAAGACTGAATGGTATCATGCAAAGATACAATCCAGTGAAATGTTTTTTGCATCTTATGGCTAGGGGTGTATTTAAGCGCAGATGCTCAGCTGGTGTCTCGCTACGGTTCTGCGTTTTTCAGTGGATTTCTGACAACTTACCCGAGTGAAGTGCCTGCCCTTTCCTCCACAACTATTGAATTACATTGACCAAGCATTCTGCTTGCAACAGAAAAGTGCAGCAAATTATGATTAGCAGCATCGTCTGAATACCAGCTCTGAAAAAAGCTTCAGTTATATATTTTCATGACTTATTTACAGTGAATGAGAAAGCATTCCATCAGGTATTTTAGTATATCTGTTAAGGAAACTAGTAGGCTAGGACAGAGCATAAAGATTGCTTACGCTATTAAGCAAAGGCTGAGTGTGCCAATAACCATGACACGGGGACCTAAAATTTTGTATTAAATCGGCAAGATTGATGCAAGAAGCCGGAGAAAAGGACCAGGTGTGGAGAAAAAAAACAAACCACAAACCAAAAACAAACCAAACAAAAAACCAACCTCATTTTGTGCCTGCCTTGGACTTGAGGTGGTCTCTTCCTAAAGTTCGTAGCCCAGGGTTTACATCATGGGCAAAGCATGCAGGAGCTTAGGGCAGAGGTGCCCAAGTTTTCGGGACAGGAGCTACCCCTCTGGACTTGCATGAGGGAAAATGGGTCCTTTGGGGTGCCAGGGCCCTAGTCACCTCCTTTTTGGCTGTCTGTCTCTCTCTTCAGGCAGACAGGAGACACACCACTTTCCTGGCTCTGTGGAAACACTATTGATGAGGGGGTTAAAAGTCTATTGTTTGGGGCACTTGGGTTCTGGGTTTGCCATAATTAAGCAAATAACTTCTTTTTCTTCTTGGTCATCTTTTCAACTAATATTTTAGTATAGTTTTCTGTTTGTGCAATGGTTTTTTAAAAAAAAAGTAATACACCAGAGTGTGGCTAACCTGGGCTGCCCATAATTGCACTGTCTGTGGCTTTCTTGAGGACTGGAAAATTATTAGTGGGGAGCTCTGCAGATATAAGCTTTAAGTATTTCTTGGTACGAATTTTTTTTCACTGCTTATGTGGGATGATGAAAGTAATATAAAAACTAATTATGGCTCTTATTCTTCCTTTCTCCATGTTTTTAGTTGAGTTTCTCTATCTAGAGTCCTGTATGTTTTAGGGTTTGACTAAAGCCAAATCAATGGGACTCTTTGGTCCTGGTTTTTGTATTCGAAAGTGAGGGGCTGTATGCTTACAGGTATTTATTGTAACAGTGCATTTTCGCCCCTTCATCTTCTGCTGCCTTGTATAATTTGGCCAGCATACTGCCAATTCCATGTTGTTATGTGGGCTGCTTTTGTATACACAATAACAGGTCTTAGAATAGAGTCAAGAAAACTCATCTCTACAACTGAATCCTTGAGCAATAGATAAAAGTCTGTGTGACTGTTGCTGTGGATAGATGTATTTTGTTTACTTTTTTTTAACAGTAAGTTGTAAGATACAGAACGTAACTTTTACTGGCTTACAACTTGAGAGCAATTTCCAGAGTTCAGTTTATAAGCCTCTGGGAGGGTTTTTGCAATAGCTTTTTTTTTTTTTTTTCTTTTTTAGGGGGCTTAGGTATTTCAGCTATGACAGGACTGAATTTCATGCTCCTCTAGTATCAGACACTATTACTTAAAATAGTTCCACCCTGCTGTGGGCTGAGCTGGTTTCCCTTACACTGTGGTGGACGGCAGCTCACTGGGAGAAGGGCAGCGCAGGGGCACGCCTGAGCTGCTCAGGAAAAATACACTCAAACAGCCATCTGCAGATCAAAGTTAGGGATTACTCATTGGAAAGATCAGTTTGTTTGGCCTTTAATAGAACCTCTGGTAGGGTCTCTGTCAGAGACAGGCCCCATGTTTTCTGCTAATCTTTCCTGACTAGGTATTTCTAGGCAAAGCAGCCTCTGATAAGAATTTGAGTTGTTCCTTTTAGCTTTTTCCTTAAATAGTCCACCGTGGCTCAAATGTATGTGCTGGTGTAACTTGGTGGAGCAGGTTGTCAGGTGGAAGTAATTTGTCATCAGCTCACGCACCTCAGCAGAGCTGGAGTAATTTCTAATGGTTGGAGGCTCTGCTTTAAAGTTGCTGAGTGTTGCTTTAGGAGGGTATGCTGTACATGGTATCTGCTAAATGTGGGAGTCTGTGCCTGCTGTTCTTGCAAGCAAGAGCTATTGCCTTCCCCCAGAAAGGTCATCCTCTAAACAAGTATGGATTGTTTTGGGCATTGGGTCTAAAACGACTGCAGTGAAGAGAGTAAGCTGGAGATCTTTGGCATCACTTTCCATGTGTGGGGGTGGAAGCACAGCATCCTCCAGCTTGTGCTAACCTGGCTGGAAAGGGGCTGAGTTAGAAATGAGATGTGGATGTGGGCACAGCCTGTTAATTTTGACCTGTGTATGCTATTCACAAGAAATACTGACTTTGGAGACAAGACTCATACATCAGGAGAATGCTGCTCTGGCTTTCAGTGCATCTTAAAATTTTACTGCTTTTTTTTCCCCCCTACCAAAATATTCTGAGCATTGTCAGACAGATGTGAGAAAGCAGGAGGCAGACCATGGGGAAGAAGAAGGTGAGGAGTAGAAAAGAGAAAATGAAAGAGAATTTAGAGACGTTCAGAGCTGAGCAGTACCCACAATATTGTATTTAAACCCTGTGCATGTAACCGACATGAAAAAAGGTGGTGATTTTATCCAACTTAAAGGGGACTAAAATATATGAGTATTTCTTATGTGGATTTAAAGAAATGTATTTGCTGAGACTGTGGAACTGCTACAAAATGAACTGCTACAAACGTGCTGATAATGGTAAAGCATTTCCGCTATGTAAATGACTGCCTACACACTAAACAGAGGATAGCAACAAAGCTTTTAAGAGCATTTTGCATGTAAAGAAGTGGTTACTGTTGTCTGCAGTACTGACAGTAGTCGCTTTGAGCCTAAATATGTGTAAGAAGTTGCAGTGGTGATAAAGACAACTTGTAAAAGTGACAGGGAGCTATAAAAGAGCAGCAACTTGGTTTATACATAAGATCATGGCACTGGCAACATTCAAAATTTAGTCACTTTAATTATCAGAAGGGTTTTTGTGATCTAGAGACTGTAAAGAAGAGTAGGAAAAGGTTGGAATAAACTGCAGCCACTTGTAAGAATGACAAGCAGTTGATTGGTCAAGCTACTAGAGTCCAGAAGGTGAAAACATATTTGCATGTGACACCATGGTGCTTGCTAACAGAAACTGTTAAAATTCAATAGCTTTTTCTTTTTTGGAATTATTTAGAAATGGCAGACCTAAGGCTTTACAGGTAGATACAAAACCTGCTTTCTCTGTATATCTAGAATTATCAGGGAAGGCTTAAGGAGCATGTCTGTATTTATAAACTGAGGAAAACACCACCACTCTGCCTCTCGCAATAAACACAGTACACAAATATGTATTGAATGTCTGCAAGGCAGTCATGCATTGTGGGAGAAGTTAAGTCAAGCAGTTTGGTATTGAAAAGAAAAAGAGCCCCAGTCCAATATCACTTTTGGGCATGGGAACTGAAGTCTTTCAGAAAGTTTTGGAACCTTAAGGCATATGAATCTAAAAAAGTCCTTCTTAGGAAGGATTATCAGTCCTAAATATAAAAAGCTCACTTTTTGTGAAAGCTGGATAAAAGCAGAGGTTTTGCACTTGCTGAATGTTACCCAGGCCCAGAGCAGTGCATGGCAAGCAGTTAAAAATTATTAACCTGCCTCTCTTCATTTCAAGATGACCACTAGCCCAGTGTTGCACATGAAGCACCATCCCTCCCTTAGTGGATATAGCCTCCTCTTCAGTGGGTATTCCACTTTTTTCCCCTAAGACAGACACAGCCCCATGCTGTTGTCAAATGAAGACTGAAAAGGATGATGACCACTGCCTCAAAGTTAATGCGTTCAAGGTTTATTTCAGGAGAACAGGCTTGGGCTGGAATAGCACCTGGGCTTGTGGCTGGGCATGGCCAGGGTTGTGTGGGGAGCTCCTGGCTCTCACTCCTGGCAGTGGCGCAGATGGGGAGCGCCTTGTGATGCCGACATATGCTAAAGTAATGCATGTAGAAAGACATGACCATTAAAAGAAAAAGGAATGTAGCTCTAAACCTACAGTGTGAAGAAATCATTGTAGAAAGATTGTATCTGATTTAATTATATATATTGTCTTAGCTAGATGAAAATTTATTTTAAAAATATGTACATCTCAATACAGTTGAGATTCAAGCTGCAAATAGGAATACCGTCATTATTGTAGACAGCCACCTGTAATTTTTTTGCATTTTAATGACTCAACTAAATTTCTGGGTCTGAATATGCCATGAATTTTAGCTGCAGAAATGCATTAAAAGGTTTAATGGCTTCTTAAATAGAACTTAACCTAGTTTTCAAGCTAGGTTGAAAATATGATTAAAAAAATCTAAAATATTACTTTTTGCTACTGTAGTCTCTATTAAAGGTCAGGGCACCATTCCTGTAGGTGCTAAAGAGGTTACTAAGAAGAATATTATTGCAGAGACCTTACAGTGTCAAAGTGGTAGTTGCAACAACCCACCCCCACCTCTTCCCCACCAAAATCCCAGCCAAGACAACTTACTATGGATGAGGTAACTTAGGAGGAGTGAACAAATTGCCTGATGAACCTGTGCCAGTGCTGATGCCTTAACCACTGTGAAATGGAGGGCAAGAATAATTTATGTAATTTTAAATATGCCTTTGCAGTTGGCTTCAAGTCCCTGCTCCGTGGCAGGTTCGCTGTGTAGTATCAGACATTTCACATAGACTTTCCGTATCACACTTTCTGTATCATGCTTTCCTATTTTTATTAAATGAATCTACCTCTTGTCTTTAAGAGTCTTGCACGTGTTTTTAGTTTGGTACAAGTGCTGTGAGTACCATGGTAATGGGTGTTAAAGGAATTGGTTTTGGAGTATTTACTCAAACTCAAGTAGAATTAAAATAAGCCTTCCAGTGCGAGAGTTGGTCTCTTAAGCGCAATGTGCCTGGCATTGAGAAGACCAGCTGTGGCAGTGCTTCTGTCTAATTCTTCACACAGCCTTTTTGACATACAGCTTCTTCTGTATCAATCTTTGTCTCGGGATGGAAAAACAAAGCGTTGTTGTGAAGGTGACTGCACAACCACATAGAGCAATGGTTTCAGCATGCTGCTGGCAGGCTCAACGAAGAGAGAAAAATCTTCAAGTAATGTTTGCTGCTGTGATTGGTGACATTATCAAATTTCCCAGTGCAAATACCTTTGAGAGGAGCGAGCCTTCAGATTTTCTTCTTAGGATCATTTAATGAGTCATTATTTACTTTTGTCACATAGCAATGTGGGACTTTGATTTCTGGGAAAAAAAATAAACTCTGCCAAGGTTGTTGCTGAACACAAGCTGCACATTTCCCATAACAAAGTTTCAGCTCATCACACACAAAGTTTCCAAATACAACTTTTGTTGTGATTTCATATTTTCCACTACATTCCTGAGGGACAGCAGCTCCTTTCAGATAAGGTCTGATCAGTAATGAACTTGAAAGATGTTTTGGCTTGGAAAAGGGAAATCTATTAACAAAACAGAAGTACCATAAAAAGTTAGGATGTAAAGCTGGGAACAATTCAGTTGGGGTTACGACAGCGGGAATTTTAGGATGGTCAGATTGTATAGTCTGTGGGGAGCCTGGGCATTGCTGCCGTCCTGCTGCAGGGTGGGACAGGGTGTGCTCCCAGATTGTGATCTTGAGTTTTAGTTTCACTACAACACTTTAAGCCAAGTAGTTTCAACAGTGTGAGTTTGCCACTGTCCTGATGGAGTTTGGCAAGTGGTGGGGGAAGAAGCTTTCTTTTGATTGCTTGAAACTTCACTGGTCTGTTGTTCCTGCACGGTGCTGATTCTGTTTCAGGTTTTTGGGGGATTTTGTTTTTCTTGATGCTGAATAACAAAGCAAATAAGTTAAGCATGTTTATGGGGTGGTCCCCAATTTAATAAAAGTGGGGTAGACGATATTGAGCCCAGCCAAGCCCTGGAGTGATGAAGGACAAATGTTCATGCTGTCTTAGTTACACCATGGGTCAGACATAAAGGAAGTGCAGCTATCTTCCTAGATAAAAGTAATTTCTAACCTTCATTCAGATAGAGAAATTGTTTAGAAGGTGTCCTTGCAAGCCTGCAGTGCTAGGGCTGTAGGAAAAGGAGGCAAAGGAGGAAATGACACGTTTTCTTCAGCCTGGCCTGGACAGTTTACTACAGTGGTTTAGGAAGAAGTAGGGACTGATTTTGACACCATGATAGTATGTGAGCTTTGCCTCCAGTACACTTCTCAGCTGTGAACTTTGTAGGAACTACACATGTACAAACCAGCTCTTCTAGCTTCTTCATGACTGCAGTGCCAGGTCCCTATCTGTTATAAATAGAGGCAACTTCAGTAAAGCTACTGACTTATGCCAGTTGGGGATTTGGACCAAGATGTCAGGCTAAAACATTGATAGGAGGAAGTCTCTCTGACCTCTATTTTCAAAAAACTCTTAAGTTCAGCAGCTCTGCATCCATGTTAGGGCTGTCTCTTTCTCTTTCCCCCCTCTCTCCTCTCTTGCTGCGCTTACAAATTTTGTTTATCAACTTTGGAAGTGCATCAAATTAAATCAAAACAGAGGTGTTGGGTTTGTTTGGGTTTTTGGTTGTTCTTTTTTGTCCCTGACTTTGTTTTCCTCTTGAATGTCAACTCCAGTGGAAATACAAGAAGTTTTGGCTCAACTCCTGAGGTGTGAACTGACAGTAGCCTGTTACTAGGATGTCTCTCTCTTAACCAAAATATGTAACAGATACCTTACAGCACAAGACTGCAAGAAACTTAGGGCAGCTTTCTTTAAAATAGAACTAGGCAAGCAGTCAGCAATCTTGTACATTGGTCTCCCTAGTTCTCTGCTTGGTTGCAAGCTGTGGGTCACCGATGGCATTAGCTCTATTAGTAGCTGCTACTGAGGCTATACAAAGCCTTACATTAAAAATAAAAATAAGGAATAAGAATCTCTTTTTCACAAAGTGAGACTGCTAAAATTTGCAAATGGAAAATGGAAGAAGGCATTTTGATTCTCGATGTGCTTAAAGGGAAGCTTCTCAGCCAAAGACCTGACTACAGTTCACAAGTGTCACTATGAAATCTTGACTGTTTGCCCAAATCCCATTATCATTCAGGAAGTTTGCGATGAGTAGATTTAAGCTCTAATCATGCAAAGCATAGGAAAGTATGTGAGAATACCCACCTTTTATGGCATGGCATTTGTTGGCAGTATCGGCTTCGTTGTAGCAGACAAGATTAAAGGATTAGGAAGTAAGCCAGATACCAAACTGCTGCTGCTAAAGTTGTAATTTGCTAGTATATTGATTACAGAGGATTTTTTTAAGCCTTCGGAACAGCATCCTGTATCCTTATTTCTATGTTAGCTTGTAACTGTATATTGTTAATAAAATGGAGACCTTATTTCATAAGAAATGTGAGGTCTCCTGTTGCTGAGATGCAATCAATTAGCTTGGTCCATTTCTGTAGCGCTCTCTGTGAATTTGGTTCTTTTTCTTTTTTCCTATAAAGTTTTCTGTGAGAGAGAATAAAATTTTTGACAGTGTTAATACAAGTAGGGAAACCTGTGCTAAAGTCTGTTCTTACACTGAGGCAAGAGCAAACTTCAGTCTCCTTCAGAGGATACTGGCTGTACCTGACACTGCCTGCCCGCGATCCAATTTCTTGTCTGGAAGACTTTCCAGAACAGAGCCCTAAGGCTTGTTCTCCAAATGCCTGCTTAATTTATTTTTTCCCCCCAAGTCACAATATATTGTAATGCATCTACTTAGACAACAGAGGAATTCAACATTCTTTAAAACTAGCAATATGAATGTAAAGAATTGGATGTTAAGCTGCTGACTTTCCTTTCTGTGTTAGGTTACACTTGGTAGGACGCTTTTCCACAAGGCTCTCAATCTGGGCTTGTTTTGTTAACAGCATTAAGGGAGCAAGCTGGCAGGAAACATTCCTCGTGGGTTGAGGTAGCATGAAGGTAGACTGGAGAGGGACCTAGGCAAAACAGAAATCCAGGGGAACTGCTCCATCAAGTGTTGAAAGGTAAAACTGACAGTGCATTACACTAAAAATAAAGGTTGTCTTTTGGTCAGAAGCAAGGCGCTCTGCAAGTGTCTCATACAGATGAAACATGCAAAATCCCTACTAATGTTCATAGGGACAGATTTAGCTCTGAGCTGTATAACATTTTAAGGGATGACCTTCGTTTTAGTTAGATTTTTCAGGGGGTAAACATCAAACACAGTGGCCAGGTAAAGGCTGATCTGTTTTCTTCTGAACAGTTCTAATAAAAGCAAATGTTTTGCATGTATGAAAATCACATTCAATTGCATACTTTAAAAGCAAATATTTACTTGCTTTTCTTTGAAATTGCACAATAAGAGTTGCTAGATTTGTAGGGACAGACAAGTAAGCAGTCATTTAATCTTGAATTTTAAGAGCGTATTCAATTATTCTTAAATATTGAGAGATGTAAAGGCTGGTCTACTTGTACAAATGTCACCGAAATAATTTGTAGGCTTAGATATAGCAGGCTTTCTTGATTTATTCCACCATACAAATCTGAACCCTCCTGACCTGAACCTATATTTTACTTATTCACTTGTTCGTTAGGATATCTGCATAGCTCACTGCTTAGAAAAAGTTTAGCATCTACATGTAGACCTTGATTTCCTCCCCCCATCCACAAATGACTCCACGCTCACATAGCTACTTGATTCAACTGAAGTAGATTTTTTCCTAAAGTTCTTGGTTTGTAGGGCTTTCTGTTGAGAAACTATGCTGAATGAAAAGTTTCTGGAAACTCTTAAAAGAGAACAAAAATTTATAAAAATCTTGCTTGGAAAAACCAACTAGGAAATGCACAGGAATAACTTAACATGACCTGATTTTCATGAAAATGCAGTGCTATGAAGAATTGCATTTTTGAAAAAGGGGGTAAGAACTCTTACATGTCAGGTCTTCAAAGTCTCGTTACTGTTCAGGTTTCCAAGCCATTGCTGACAGAGATTTTTAGCTAGGTCGCAGAAAATATATAAATGGTTTCTTCTAGTATTTTTAATTAAAGTCATTGAGCTTTTGCGTGCTTCTGCCTGCATCCCAGGGGCTGCCCCAGGACTTGTTTTGTCATGTCCTCACTGGTAGCTTCAGGAACCCCAAAACTTTGTTCTGCTGTATCACCTCTGTCCCCAAACACTGAATGAGGTTGGGGGAGTGTACAAAAGCTAAAAATTTTCTTGTAAGCCTCAGAAACAGGTGCCTAATCTTCATGTTGCGGCTCTGCCAGGCAGAGGCTGGAGTTGAGTAGCCCTCTGGCCATATCCAGTAGCTGCTCTTCATCATTGCTTCATCTCGTGACGTAAGGACAGAGCTCAGGGAAATGGGCAGCTGGGAAAAAAAGTTGGTAATTCTGACCTTAATTTGGATTATTTAATTTACAAATTTTGAGTTCCTAAGCTTTTTAATTGACTTGGAGGATGTAACATGGCATTCACCTTGCATAACACTAGATACCTACAAAATTTATCTAAGCTAGCTTGTGGTCAGTGGAGAGAAAAAGACTTTTGGGCTGCAATTCAGATGGCATATCTTAGTCGCTGCCTTAGATGTTGCCTGATCCATGCTGAATAAAACGCCGGCGTAAATGCCTCTGGCTACTCTATGCAAGTTGCTAAGGGGAGCAGGAACAGCTCAGGGTGTGCTCCCCTCCTGACTTCTACACCCTGTTTGTAGATAATTATAAACAATATATAAATAATAGAATATTTATGAAAATATTTCCCAATACCACCTTTTTCATAAATGTGAATTAAAACCACTTGAATGAGAGCAGCCCAATCTGAGCAGCACTGTGCATTTTTGTCCATTTTACCAGCACCTAAATGCTTCCCTGAATTTTGATTTGGTGAGAGAGTGATGAGTATATAGAGAAATAAATAACAACCAATCCTAACTTGTTTCAGCAAAAGGCTTGGAGGGTGAGTTACCAGCTTAGGACCTATTGCCTTCCATGGGCTGCAAAAAATGTGGATTGGGATAGCTTCAGGTGCCTTCCTGAATTGCAGGGAGGATGTGTGTTTTGGTTTTGGTTTTTGTGGGGTTTTCTGTTTGTTTGTTTGTTTGTTTTCAGTTAATTTGTCATCATGGCTGAAAACCAGCCTGAAATGGAGAGTGGTTAATGCTGGGGAACCTGTCAGCAGAGAGTAAAGAAAAGGAGGGTGAGTCAGTGCAGAGTGATACTGTTTTTGGTCTAAAATCCCAACCCGCCCTCCACTACGCCGTGGAGTAACAGGTGTAACCACAGGCTTTGCCCGCTCCCTCCCCTAGCCCAAGCTAATTTAGGTTTCTAAGCCTATGGAATAAGCACAACATGATGGAGCCAAAATTTATGAAAAAATATCCATGTTAATATAGGCTGTAAAATAAATGCAAATGAAAGCTAAAGTAAAACAGCTTTTATTCACATGAAAAAATAAACCTTTTAGCTCTGATAATCAATTAAAATATTATGGAATCAAGCAATCACAGATGTAGAAGCTTATCCTCCTTAAATTCATTATAAATCACATCCTTTCCTAAATCTCTGTATTCCCTCTTATTGCTTACATTATAATCCCGGCCCGGGTATCATTTTCATTGCTAAGCATACTGTTTGCCAGTCAGTTTATTAAGGTTTGTCTTGATAGTGCCAAAACAAATGCTCTTTTTCAAAGATAAAAGGAAGGCTAATATTAAAATAATAATTTCACTTCTTTGCTAGCAGAGCCTAATTATTGAAGAAATTGGCATGTGAAATCTCTGAGGTGACAGGGAATTAGTATGTCGATAGGAGCCTGCTTTGAAGTTGACCCATGCTGTTCTCGGTGGTATTGGGCATACCCAGTCTCTTGTGGTATAATGTGGGGAAAGAGAACTTTTCTGAGGGGGCAACAACCAACAATAAAACTGTTCTTCTTTACTGTTTCTAATTAATTGAAAGCTTTCCTAAAAATAAATGGGACACATAGGAGACACACAAAGTCAAAGCAGACAGAAGAATTATAGACTTGTGATTGATAAGAATAGCAAAGAGGCTTTAAGGGGCCTGAGACAATTAAAGAAAATGTGAAACTACTGGTTTTGTATGGAGGCTATTGTTTGGTGACATCGTGCTTACAGCAATGATGTCAGTGAAGTGCTCCCGTGTACTGTGAGTGCAGTAGAGTTGAAGAGCTTTATTGGCTATAGTGAGGAGCGCTCTAAGTTACTGCTACAAAAGCAAACACTGTTATTAAGCCTGAAACTGTTATTGGTCAACTCCGAAGTCTCAAGGAAGTGTGAGCCTAACAACTTAACAATCCTACTGATTTATATGGAAAAGGTATTATGAATGACAAGCAGAGCTACTAAAACATGTCCTAAAACTGAGCTTGAGAACAGAGGAGATGTAAATGAAATGTGTTTGTTTTCCATGCTTTAGCTGGTGGCAGGCAAACCCAGCGCTAAGGAAAGCTGCCAAGGTCATGACTGTGCCAGTGCACAGTAGCATTGAGCACTGGGAAACAGAAGCTGCTAGTAAGTGGGAAGGCTTTTAGACCTTGAACAGTCAATGACGCTTCAGTTTGAAATCCTCAAGTTACATGAAGACTTGATGAAGTAAAATCTAAATAACATGTCATCCAAATATGTACTTTATAAGAAAAAATATATACAAAATTTTACTGTAATAAGAGCAAGCCAAGCAATGTCCCCTTTTTGCATGGGTAAGGCTATTTCAAATAAGAAATAGAAATGGCTCCAGTTCATGGCAAACAGCTGATGGATCACTATGGTTGGACATGTATGGACACCAGAAAAAACGGTGGTCTGGTCTCTAGTAAACCAAAAGACTAGGAATAGCAGTGCTTGAGATAAAGAAATAGGTCAAGATGAGGTAGCATGGGTGAAATATGTAAAAGAAAAAAAAAAATCTGTCAGTTAAGAGCAGTCAAGTGTCTTCCTATGGAGTGGCATTTCACTTTGCATTAAATGCAAAACTAGATGTTCTTTGATGTTCACAACTTCCCTTGAAGATCAAGCCAGCAAGAAACGGTTGATAGTTTATGATTTTGGTCCTGGAATTGTAAAGGGGACCTCAGTGGTGTTATGTCAATTTATACCAATTGCTAGTCTGGACAATGATATGGGTCCCCCACATCTCCATAAAGATTTACAGTAGCACGGAGAAAGGCAAATACTAAGAGCAGAGTGAAGAGTTAATTATGGTTGAGCTTAGTGTTTGCATTAATGTAACTGTACTGATTTTGGTGTCATTCTTTCAAACTTGTCTTTTAAGAATAGACTGTCTGTTGGGATTTATCAGTGGGGAGCTACCTATTTAGCTGAGAGAAGGAAGTCTTTAATTTAGAAATACTTCCCCCCACCCCCTCCAACTGAAAATGAAATGTAAGAGTTATCATCAAATTTGAACACTTGGGTTTGCGTTATGGAATTTGGAGAAGAGTGAGTGATCCCCGGGGCGCTCATCCCAGTGTCCCACATTTGGAAATGTCACCCAGAGGAGACAGGACACTTAGTAAACATGGCGTAGAGGGCTGAAGTTCCTTGTCTTTTTGAGTCCTCATCACATTAGTTACATAGAAATGTAATTTTTAAAGAAATGTGACCGTCAGGCGGATTTGTTTTCTGATTAATTGTTAGATATTTGATGCAGAGTTCTGTTTTTCTGACTGCTGCCGAGTTGCGCCTAGACCAGAGTTCCCATGAGATATCAGTTGGTTGTTTCTGGCAGTCCTCTTAATAAAACCCCAGTTTTATTAAATTCCTGGTGTCTGAATGTAACAAATACCAATGTCAAAGTTGATGGGACTCCAACCTCTCCTCACTATAAACCTGCCTCGAGGCAGTAAGTGAGATATAAATGTTCAGCTACTTCAGGACTAGGATGAATCAGATGAAAAGATTCATGTAAAAAGACATCTTAAGTTAGTCCATTTTCAGTCACAGTTCTTCCTGCCTGACTGCGTGAAGACCCAAGCATCTGGGTATCCCATTCATTTAATGGAGCCATTGGACATCGGGAATACTGAAAGCTGTTTTCAAGCTGCTTCTGTGTGAGTAACTTTAAGCCTGCAATGCAGTATGTCTTTCCTTGAACATATGTAGACAACTATAAAGAGTGTGAGCTAGCAGTTCTTTTCTCGAACGTCCTAACAATGTACTTGCTTAGTTGAATTTCTGGAGCAATTAGAAATTAAATTTTTCACATTCTTGTGACCAGAGAAGATGATGTATGTTAAGAGTGATCTGAAGTTTGGGTTATATTTTTAAAGGTATTTTGATTTGGATGAAGTGATGCTCTCGTGTGTGTGTATATATATGTGAAGTTTTCTGCCTTTTAAAGTCATTCCTAACAATGTACTTGCTTAGTTGAATTTCTGGAGCAATTAGAAATTAAATTTTTCACATTCTTGTGACCAGAGAAGATGATGTATGTTAAGAGTGATCTGAAGTTTGGGTTATATTTTTAAAGGTATTTTGATTTGGATGAAGTGATGCTCTCGTGTGTGTGTATATATATGTGAAGTTTTCTGCCTTTTAAAGTAATTTCCTGGCTCTAGAGGTAAGCAGAGGGAGGCTGATAATAACTCAGTTTGAGATCCTCATGGTAGAGAGAAGTTCTCTGGTGATGGGCACCACACGCTCAATGTTGAAAATGCCACTCTGACCCTTTCCCCGGCCTGTGCTCTCCGAACAGAAAGATATTTTGACATTTTTAATGTGGTATGAAACCATATGGATATCCTCTTGTGAAATACAACGAACTTACGTGTTTTATGTCACTCTGCTTTGAGACAGCTGGAGCTGAAGACGGGCTGTAACTATAAACACCATTAGTCCTTTTTTCCCCCCATCTATGTGGAGCACAGCCATCCCTCCTATGCTTTTAGACCCACAAAGACAGGAATCTACCTGCCCCACTTGCATACCATAGAGGTGTTGAAGGGTGCCAGGTAAACTGAGACACTGGCAGCTAGACTTTTGTGTGCATAAGGTTGTGTTAATATTTTTTGGCTGTGCAAATATTAACTGAAAATGTTAATTACTGCTTAAGCTGTAAGATTTTAATGAAAAGGTAATAGGAGCTCCATCAGGTGGTTATTTTTAAAAAGGCAAGAAAAAAGTAAGACAGAAACCCAAGTTTCTGTCCATAAAGAGATGCTTTGGATCTAACACAAATTGTTTCATGAAGCTCTGAGAAAAGTCTGTGGGCTTTACTAGGCAGATGGTCAGGTTGATGCTGTCTGGTCCTAACAGGAGTTTAACCTCTGGTAATTAATCTCTGTTGACTGAAGATGAATTTCAGTGTCTAGTAAGAGTGGTGTGATGGAGCATTTATGCCTTTTAAAATGTGGTGTAACGTGTAATGGTAACAGGAGCATCTCCAGGGCCGCGAGGAGACATGCCCTCGGGAGCCTGTTTGCAGAGGCTGGGATGTCCCTGAGCATCGGGGCACAGCCAGGGGGATGGGGACCATGTTGCAGGCAGGGCTGTGAGAAGGGAGATGACCAGTGGGTTGGGGGACACATGTAGTGTGGTAGAGCAGTTTCCTGGGCTTACACCACATAGTGAAGGCTGTTGCCTTACTTCGGGCACCATCCCCAGCGCTGGTGTTGGAGAACGTGTGCACCACCATCACTGGTGACCAGTGGGAGGATGCTGCAACACTCCTGGCTTTTTTGAGAGCTGCCAGGAGAATGGCTGGCTGGAGGAGGGTGTTCAACATGAGTGTGCTGCAGCCGGATGAGCACCCCAACCCAACAGCTTCTTAAAGCACTCCCCAAATTCCCCCAAAGGAAGTAGAGGAGTAGCCCAAGGGCAGCATTTGAAAGCCTTTTGCAGTCATTAGTGCTGTCCCCTGTGCTGCAAGCTGCCTGCAATGAGCATGTTGACATCTCTGCGATGTGCTCAGATTTCAAAGGCGGTCCTCCCAACCAGCTGCATCTGAAGAAATCGAGTGATTTTTTTTTTTTTTTAATTTTTTATTTTTTTTGAAGATACCATGCCAAGTCTTTTGAAATGAAAGCTGGGGCAGGCCTAGAGGAGATTAATGTAGGAAAAACGCTGCTGGCTTGATAAGCCACAGATGTCTGAGATTTGCTGAAGCTGTTGACAGCTTATGATGGTTTGCAGCTTGTGAGGTCCCCCTGCCCCTGGACCAGTGCCCCAGATATGTGGCTGGTGGCACAGGGAAGGGTTTGGCCTAGCATGGTGGTTGGGTGAAGGGTTTGAGGAGACCTGGAAGAAAAAATGATGAGAGCTTTAGACCTGTCTGGACCCAGGCTGTCATTGCAGGGTTTTCTTATGTGCTGCACCTATTTGTGCAAAAGAACTGACTTTTAAAAAAAAAAAAAAAAGTCACTAGTAGCAACTGTGGTTATAACACTCTAATCTAAAGACATAAGCTGGTAAAATTCTGTGAAAGCATAAGATGGTAGTGGAAACTCAGCTTATTGCACTGATCTTGGAGGATTGAAAAGGTGACTTACGTTTGGTTAACTTCTGTTAACTCTGCACACATAATTAAAACTATGCAATTTTTAGAGAAGACCTTCATTGAGTCCTGTTAGGCATTACCGGTAACACTAACAAATTGACAGCAACTTGTTTGCTCTTCTTAAGAGGATCCTCTCATCGGTCACATGCGCCATGCAGAGTGTGACAGGAGGTCCCCCTGCAGCCTGTGAGGAAATGGGGGTGTCTGGGTGTGATGAGAGTTTTGTTCAAAGTCATTCTTCTCATTTGTCCTCACTTCCTTTTCCTACCACTCAGCCTACTTCTTAAATTTTGTTAGATTGACAGAAGGGGTATTAAAACTCTTAAAATCACAGTCTTGAATAGTAACAGTCATTTCACTGCTTGGATTCAGGTTCCTCCGAAGCTGCATTCTTGCATGCCCTTGCAGGGCCCTTCACTACAAGAAGGATGTTGAGGTGCTGGAGCGTGCCCAAAGAAGGGCAACGAAGCTGGTGAGGGGTCTAGAGAACAAGTCTTATGAGGAGCGGCTGAGGGAACTGGGGTTGTTCAGTCTGGAGAAGAGGAGGCTGAGGGGAGACCTTATCGCTCTCTACAACTACCTGAAAGGGGGTTGTGGCAACGAGGGTGTTGGTCTCTTCTCCCAAGTAACCAGCGATAGGACGAGAGGAAATGGCCTCAAGTTGCGACAGGGGAGGATTAGATTGGATATTAGGAAAAAATTCTTTACTGAGAGAGCAGTCAAGCATTGGAACAGGCTGCCCAGGGAGGTGGTGGAGGCACCATCACTGGAAGTGTTAAAAAAATGTGTAGACATGGCACTTCGGGACATGGTTTAGTGGGCATGGTGGGGTTGGGTTGATGGTTGGACTTGATGATCTTTGAGGTCTTTTCCAACCTTAATGGTTCTGTGATATTGTATGTTCAGATTTATTTTAGACAGAAATTTAATTAATTTGCTGTTAGTTTTGATTTTGAAGTGATGCTTTTTTTATCACCTTAAAATACCTTTGCACGTCCTGGTGTTTATATGCAACTTCCTGGTACCAATACTTTCCACAGCTGCATAACAGTCTGGAATTGGTACACCCCAATGTCCAACAAGTCACAGGCAAATGCAGAAAGCTGCTTTACCACAATATTTTGAAAATAATTTGAACCAAAATAGTCTTTGGGTGTTTTTTTTTTCCTCACAAGAACAGCGAAGTTTTCTGTAAACTTGTGCTAAACACTAGGTAACAAAGTATATTCACATTATCTTGAAATGGATGTAGCGATTTAAATGCAAATGTATCTATAATATGAATCTAAGCATGTGCTTGTAAATGGATTTGCAAAGATCCAGACTTTTCCTGTCATCTTTGCAATGCTGTCATTTTTTCCTAGTGGCAGCCTCTAATGCATACCCAGGCTGGTACAGTTTGCCTTGTGACTGATGAACACCTCATCATGCACTTTGGAGGCAGCTGATATCTAGCATATATACATTTTTATTGGGAAAACTTGTACATTGGTAGCACACACAAGTTTGATAGAGGTAGCTGAAAAATAATTTCCATAAATTATAGGAAAACTCTTATTCCCTGTACTCTCAAAAGTAGCAATAATTTTAGGGGAATTTTAAAGGAAAATGGTATAAAACTTATCAACAATGTCACTCTAGTTATCAAAAATGTTTGGATATTTGACAAAGAAAATTGAAAATTGTTCAATTTCAATTCTTCTATAAAATAAAGAGGTTCCAACTTTTTTTGGAGTAGGTGAGAAGGATGGAGACTGACTATATTATATATTATATTATATATAAAATCAGCTTGACCTCAGAGAAGAGGACCCAGAAGACAGGTTGGTTGTTTTTTTGTTTGGTTTTTTTTGTCAGCTTTCGTCTTTGTGGCTTTTTTGTGGCAAGGAAACTTCTCAGTGCAAAGAAATCTTCTGTGCTTGGTGGGTTTGTGGCTCCTGTGGGGCTCTTGGTAAAGCTCCCGTATCTTACCGTCTAAAATCCTGTATCCTTGGGTGGCATTTAGACCTTCAGTATTCAGGACAGTTTTTCATTACCTGGAGAAATAAATCCAATGCTGTAATGTAAATACAACGCTGAGTTTCGTGATGGGCAGCAGGGTAAAAATGTCCCCCCGTTTGGGATGGCAGTGTGCCTCTCCTGTCTTCTTTTAGGTAGCTCATCTGTTGTGCCAAGCCAACCTGTAATGGGGATGATTTCAGCATTGTTTATAGCTTTATTATGCCAGCCTGTAGGGTAAGACACAAGTGCAGTTTAATGAGGCTCTAAGAAAGAGAATTTTGAGTAACTTATGCATTCACTGAGTGTTTGGCAGATCACTATGCTGTAGCTGAACTATGACTTCTAAGTAGTTCTTAGTGCCTTGAATCTTATTTTCATGTTCTTAATGGTTATGTTATTTAAATCCATTATTTGCTGGGTAGAATGGGTCTACAGTCTGAAAATGTCTTAAAGAAGTGGGTATCTGAATTGCTTGTGAAGTTTTTTTTGTGGAAATAAAAATACAAAACTTGCCATACAAAATGTCAGAAGTGACAGTGCTACCTAAAACCCCTGCAAGACTTTTTTTTTTTTTTCTTTTTTTTAACATTAAGGGAAAAGTGTTATTTATGCCTAGATAATTAGTGGTGTTTTACCACTGAAATGTACACCACTTGGAGGAATAGTCATTGGAGCCTTTCACACCTGCAGCGGGTATGAAATTCCAAACAATTAAAACAATTAATATTTCCTCGTGAAAAGAAGTATATTGTGCCCTAGCAAAAGCATATTGCAGGAGTGAAAACAAACGTGGTAAAGCAGAATGTGTGATAAACAGAAAATGTACTGTCAGACCTTCTGACACATCTTTTCCTTCCCAAACTTAAATACAGAATAACTTTGTGAGCAAGTATTGCTTGCAAGGCTGAATTTATTGTAGTATTCCTTGTGAAAGGCTTTTGCTTTTCAAGAATGGTAACAGGGAGTTATGTGGTTCTGTTTGTTTTTTAAAAAGAAAACAAAAGCTACAGTGCCATTTGGTCTTGAGAACTGAAGAACTTGAGAACGGAACTGGTTGAGAACTGAAAACAAGTAGTATGGGGTTAAAAGTAATTATAAAAATGAGCAACCTGTCTGTATTCTTTCTTATCTTCTAGCTGAAAGGAACTGTAGAAGAGGGGATACCACACAAGTTTTTATATTAAATATTCGTTAACTTTGTCCTGTCCTTGCTGCGTAGGTGTTCACACTCTATTTCTCCAAAGATTTGTGGGGGGGGAGAGGGGAGGGGAGACCACAGTGTATCAGTCACTTCATTTTTATACTTGCATATTCCACGGATGTCATTAGATTTTATTTATTGCATTTTAAAAAATTTATACATACCTTGAGAAAGTGAATACCTAAAAAAGAGAAGGATTTTTTAGTTGGCAGCTCCAAATGTAATTCCTGAGCATTTGTGGAAGTATATTAAAATTATTTCTTCAGAAGAGAAAAGGAGAGGAGTTGTTTGACAGAAAGGAAAAAAAAAAGCATTTGACTTCCATTAGTTTGTGTTTTCATGGTCATTTTAGGGAAAGGGTGAAAAAGCATTTAAGAAAACAAAAGGTGAAATCCTTCGCATCCCTGGTGCAAAGCAGGAAGAGCTGCCTATGCTCCATGGCTGCTCAGTGCCGTCCCTCTCCTGGTTCCCTATTTTTGGAAGCCTCTGTAGAAGGTCAGTGGGAAACATGACCCCCGGCTCCTAAGGCAAAAGCAGCCTGGGTTATCATTCACGAGAAACTGAAGACGGATTGCCAGTAGAGAGCAACTAGTTACTCCTGTTAGTATTTCCTAGATGAACTCGAGCAGCTTAAATTTCAGTTGTTCAAAATTACTTGCTGAATTAAAAAAAAAAAAGTTTAGGTCTTCTTTTCCCCCCCTCCCCCTTGGTCAATCATTCACTGCTTATATCTAGTGTTTGAAATCTAGTCACTGTTGCTGAGTAAATATTTCAGGCAAGTATCTAGACAAAACCTTTTAATACAAATTTTAAGAGAACAGCTATTTGTGAATTTGATAAGAATAAATCATATATATTCATAACCATGTACTTTGCTCTGTTTTAATGTGCAATTGCTGCACTTTAATATAAGCAATAAATATCTATATTGATACTTTATGTGTGCTATTAGAAATAGGCATTGACAGAAAAACATACAGCAGGTAACAAAAGAGTTGCTTGGAAATTCCTCATTTCCCTGATGGTTATCTCATATTGAGGCTTCTTGGCTCTGGTCTCTCTGGTCAGACTGGGATGCACTGGACAGAAGGTTGCTTCCCATATCTGTGAGCTGTGCTGTTTTTTATTGCTAACAAAAAAAAAGAAACAGGTGAGGGATTGGGATACAGGGGAATGTCAGGATGAGATACATAGAGGATTTGACTAGGGGTTTTGGTCCCAGTATGCCTGAGTCCATCCTACTCTTTAGCTCCAGCTCCCCAACGAGCATGTGTTCACGATTGCGACACCACTGGGTTTTGCCTGTCATGGCCAAGGCTCTGGTCCCCAGCACATCCCTGGTTGGGAGCCGTGGCTTTGGTCCCTCTCATGCAGATTGATGGCTGCAACACTCTTAAGAAATCTCAGTACATGCCTTCTCCAAGGAAAGCTGGTTTTGTGTTGTCTTTTTAAAACTCTTTTTAATATTAACTAAAATAATAAAATCCTAAAGTACATTTAGAAGTTGCATTTTAAAATTCTAGTCCTTCAGAAGGGCAGAAAGTGCCAATTTCATCATTTGATGAGTACCAAAAGCAGATTTATGGCTTCTTTTGACACTTAGTCATGCAGTAGAGGCAAAGGAGCAGCTGGTAATGCAACCAATAAAAGTTAAAATAAAGAGGAGGAACTTCTATATAACAGAAGCAGAGGGGATATTATTAGCTCCTGCACTCTGCTAGAGAAGATCCAGGGAATTGAGGGAAGCTCTTCAGCAAGCCAGGGAAACTTCCCTGAGGCTCCTGTACCTATCTCCCACACACGAGCTTTCAGGAATGGTGTTTCCCAGTGGGAGCCGGTCTGGACCAGGCTGTGCCATGGCAGAGATGAAGGGCGACAGATGCAGAGAGGTGCTGGCCAATCCCATGGCGAGTCCAATGCTTGCAGTGTGTTTTTGCTAAAAGGGCTTTCTTCAGTGCTATTAAGTGTGCTGGATAAAGAGAAGTATGTCATGAGTTGAGGCAGCTTGGGGAATAAAAACGGAACTTTTTTCTGCATGTTGTGTTATCAAATTGGGCAGGGCCAGGGTGACTCTTCATTTGAAGGTAGGTGGCAGACCTGCTGGACAGACCCTGATGATTGCACCTGGACTGCAATGCTCAGAAGATGCCACGTCAGTATCACATGGAAAATCAGGATTCCTGTTCCTGTCCTGTACAGCCCTCTGTCATGGGAAATGCGGGGCAGTCCCTCTGCTAACGTTACTGAGCTTGCTCTTAGAGCCTCGAGTCTTGCTCACACATCTCTCTGAGAAACTGCTCCGGACATTGATTGCTCTGACAGTGCAACCTCTTCTTCTTCCTCCTCCTATTTGACCACTTGCTTCCTTAGATGAGCCTTCAACTCCCTGAGCTCAGTAGGCTGGCAAAGTGTGTGAGGTACTGTAATGTGTACAAATTCAAATTTCTGCAAGGAGTGAAAAGGTAAGAAAAATTAACATTAGTGATATTTAACTTAAAAAACCCCAAAGAAACCAAACAATCAAAAAAACCCCAGAATGCCCATCCCAACTTTCTTAAGACAGAAAGAAGCTCTTCACATAGGAACCACAGAAGGAGCATTTAGAAGGGCGAAGAAAGAAGAATTAAAACCCTGGAAAATGGTATATGGGATACCAAATGAGGCCAGGTCTGGCGCACGACGCTTTTTGTGACCCTTCTGCACGTATTCCAGATCAAATTCCTCTTTCTGAAATGCTGAGAGAGTTGAACCATACCCAGTACACTGAAGGAGATACCGCTGATGCTTGCGTAGTGGCATGAATACTTCCCTGCGTCTGCTGAAGGCTCCTCTTGTGATACAGCCCAAGACAGCGTTCACTGTTTCCGTAAGTGCATCGCGCTGATGCTGATAGCTATTGCAGGATTAGTTCAGGCACACAACCGCTTCTCAATCATTTGCAGTTTTTAATTAGCTATCAAATAGTAAAAATAAACCCTTTCAATTAGTGTAGTGCATTTAACATTGTGTTTTACGCAATGGAAAGGTCACCCTCACTTGCATTTTTTTCTTAGCCAGTTCTTTGTATGCAACAGCACATTCCTTTCTGCTGGCAATGCTTTTCAACTTAATTCATTGAAAGATTTTTGTATTTTTGCCTCGAGATACTGGATGAAAATACTTAAAGATCTGTCCCATAGCTATTCTTGACAATTTCTGCCCATAATTTTTCTCCAGCCTGATACTTCCCAAAAATACTCATTTCCATTTTCTCTCGGTTGAACTTCTCTGCTAATTCTTAATCTTCTTTTGAGTAATGTTTCTCCTGTGTTACCATGTCAAATGGTTTATTAAAGTCCAAACATGAGAGACCTCTTACATCAGCTTTCTTTGATAAAAGTTTTCTAGAAGAAAAAAGTCATTTCATTGGGTACACACAATACCTGTTATGTTGGTCTATGTTATACACTTGCTTTTCCCTTTGTCTCATCAAGCTTCTTTCTCTTTTCCTTCAAGGTTTCTTCAAAAGCATTAAATATTTAAATTTAATTCTTTGGAGTAATTTCTCTGAGCTCTATTTTTAAATATCGATACTATATTCTTGCACTATATTCTTTCTTACCATCTGGGAGCATCTGTGACCTGGAAAACTTATAATAAATACTTAAAGTAGCTTCTGCCTTTCTGTGTCCACCAACCTGGATATAATAAATTTCTTGAATTTTGCTTCCATCTTAGTTCTGCTTCCATCTCATGTGCTCATTACCATTATTTATATCTCCCTGATCATCTTGAAAACTGAGGCCAAGTTCTCACTTAAAGCTGTATCTAGATCATCCTCAGACTATGTCCTATCTGTATTGTATAACACCCTCTTTTTTTTTTTCCCCTCCCTTGCTGTTCTCCTCTTATTTGTACACAACAATCTTGTTGCTGTTAGTTCTGCGATACAACTCTTCAAATTTGCAAAATGGCATTTGTTCAAATCCTTTTCAAAAATAATCCTTTTTTATAGACAGTGTGATGTTTGTCACATATCTTAAACTTTTTTCTGAATCCATTTTGCACTTTTTAAAATCAAGTGTGTATTTGTGTCACCTTAGAAAGCAAGATGTGTCTTGTTAAAAGAAAAAGAAAAAAAAAAACAAAGAAAGAGCGAGCTAAAAAGGAAAAGCAACACCTCCCAAAATGCAGCTTGAAAATTAGTTTGTCCTTAGCAAGTGAGATGGTTTTGGCAGCAAGCACACTAAACAGGGATTTTCCAATCTTGGCTGCTAACATGAGATTCCTTGTTTAGTATCACATTGCTTGTAGATTACAGAATTGGCCACAGAATAGACACACTACTCAAATGACAGATTTGTCCAACCTGTGCCGTGTTACAGGAAACGGGGCCATGTTTTGTAAACCAGAGCTAATATTTTCCATCTGTAACCAAGTACAAGACTGATGAAGGACATAAAGAATATTCTGCAATGGAGAATGACTGGGAGAAGAAATGCCTAGTCTTAAAAAAAAAAAAAAAAAGCATTTAATTTTTGTTTATTTCTCTCACAATTTGTAGTGTCCTGAAAATGAGTGTTGTTATTTTCTAGAAAAGTGTACCTTAAACAGCCCAAAGCAGCTATGAGCAGATGGATTCTCCAGACTTTTGTAGCTCTTCTGCCCTTTAAGACAAAACATTTCCATTTAGTAGCTAACTTTGTAGCATTCCCATGAAAATGCATGTTGTTGGGCAAAAGCCAAAGATAGCTCAGTTATGATGTGCTTCCTGCCCCCCTCCTTCCCTACAGGACTCTGTAGCCTCTGCCACATTTGGTTTCTTTTCTAGTATACCCAAACTTATAGATGTTATGAGAAAACCAGGACTCCTACTTCTGCTTTAACCCAGCAATCCCAAGTGAGCGTCACAAATCTAGAAATAAAGTGCTAGATATTAGCCATAAAAAGCTTCCTATTTCTCAGACTAAGAATGAGCAACGGTAAATATTTTATGTGTGTCCACTTCCACAAATGCCTTAGTACTTGGAGGTAGTCAACTTTTAGTAACAGCTAATAGATTTACCTTATTGTGGCACTAAAAGGTCCAACTGAAGTACTGCTTCCCATTTGGAGAGGGGGAATGGATGGACTCTCCTAACCCACTGAAGAGATAGGAGTTGCTCCTCTTTAATAGTCAGTGGACAGAAATAACAATGCATCTTCTCCTGAAATAGGCATGTCCTGTAGGCTAGGTGAATCCTGCCCTCCACTGGCCTCCACTGGCCACTTCTTTTCCCTGACTGTAAAGGGAAAAGCATGCAGATGTTTACATTTGCTGCAGGTGTTTACATCGTATGTCCCTGATCCTCAAAGTTGCTGAGCATCTTGCAGCCTGTAAGTGTAACATGTGAACACTCATTATTTTTCTGATTTGTCCTTGCTGGAGGAGAGCTTGCTGGGAGATGATGTTGCATTTTCAAAATTGGTTTAGAGAGAAGGGGAGGCTCTGGCTGGGGTGGTGGCAAGGGAGGCCTCCCATCAAGAGTTCTTGCTGAACTCTTCACATGTGGACCAAGTGTGCATGGACAGGAGTTCACGTTTGCAAGACTGGAACCATGTTTTAGAAGATAGGGTCAGAAGTGCCAGTGTGAAAGTGGGAGTGCTGCAAGATCAAATAAAAAAAGATCCTAATGGCCCTCAGTGGATGATAGCGGGGTGCAAGAAGGGAGAAGCTTGCCGTGCTGGGACTTCGATGGCGCTGCGGTGGTGTACCCAGCAAATGGTGCTGGTTTGGTGCAGAACAGGTGGCCACAAAAGCTTCACACTTGTGGAAGGGGATTTCTAAAAGGGCAGAATTTGTCTCGAAGTATTCTTCTGAGGTTATAGTGCCTGCAGCAGTTGCAGGGCTGTGCTTTAACCACGGTATGAAAAATGCTGTATGTATAAATAGTCCTCTGCCCAGTTGTATTTGATAGCAATGACTGCACAAGGCCTGTGAGTGGCAAATATTTTTTTTGCATAAAGTTTGTCACTCCTGTAAACCATTGCACACACTTCCACCTTAATTTCCATCTGCACGGAGTAGCACATGGCTAATCTAGGGCTCTGACGGAGGTGTACAAATATTTTAAAGTCATCCTAGAAAGAAGGTTTTATGTGTAAAGTTAGCAAATCACTGGTGGGAAACACAACTCGGTTATGTGTTTCAAGAGAGTAAAGTAGCAGAGGTGACTTCCTTTTACCAGACAATGGACCCAGCTGTAAAATTTCAGGTAGTAATCACATATTTCTGATGTATAGAAAGACAACTTATTTAAGTTCTCAGTGCTTGTAAAACACACAGATACTTTCAAGTAAAGTTTAGTATCAAACAAAATTGTTACTCATGAAATGAGAAAACCAACTTTTCCAGGAGGGAAGAGCTTGTAGTGATGTTACAGCCCTAGCCTTCTGTAGGCTTTAGAAGAGAAATACTGGTACCCTCTCCAATGGTAACAGTATTAGGGACTGTTACTTCAAAGAAGCTGTCATCCTACTTTAGGTACCCAGTGTCTATTAAAATAGTGATGGAAAAAAATTAGAGACTGCGATTAAGAGGAGGTTCATCTGGGGGAATGGGTATCTGCTTAAGATGCCTGGGAGTCTGTGCTAGTCTTATTGTAAACAAAGACTTTAAGAAATGGTCTGGGACATACTGTGGTATTTGTAACTACAACTTGAGAGCATACTAACAATTCAAACTAGTCTTAAAGAGAGGGTTTGATGTGTCTAGCTGTAAGCGGGGTGGGAGGTGGTGCTTTTTTCTGCATTTTCATCTGGTAAGAGTGAGAAAAGTTTATTTTTTTCCAAGGTAAGTCTTGACTTTGCTTTAAATTGGTGTTTAGGGTAGAGGAGCTCTCCTTGGGCCAAAACGTAGGTGTGCTTGTGTATTTGGTAGTATTAATTCTTCTAGAGTGAACATTGGTATTATTTTAATGTAATACCTCTTTTACCTTATGAAGCAATAATCATTGATGCTTGGTATTTCGTTTGCTAAGGTTAAGTCTAGAGTTCAAGTTTTGCCTAGGTCTGACTTGAGCAACAGAGAAGCCTCATTATTAACAGTTCATGTTAATCACAGGGAGATGGGACAGCAGACCCAAGTACCATTTCCCACATCTTCAGCCAGGAGGAACTGAAAGAGCAGCACTTTGGTGGTTGCTGTGTGGGGATGAAATTAAGTTTGGAACTGGAGAGCTTTTTTGACCTATCTAGATCAAAAAGACACAGAGACACACAGGTCAAAGAGAGACACGCAATCAAGCTAATACTCCCAAAGCGAGAGCTGCTGGTGGAACCGCGAAAAGCTGCCTTACTCGTTCAAGGCAGGTCATGGACAATCAGCTATCTCTGTTCACTGGGTCAGGGCTTAGTGTAGTGTTGTTTTTCTGGCTGGGTGAGATGAAAGCTGGTCGTAAGTCTGCTGCCTTATGCCAGTTTTGGCCAGGCAGTTGAGGGGCAGACATTAGGTGTCCCCCTTGCGTGGTAGGCTGCCGTTGATTTTTAGGATTAGTAACAAAGTTGGGAAATAGGGTTGCTTCAGAAAAATGGAGGTAGCTGAGCCTGTATAAGTAGAGGCTCTCTTAATGTTTGCAGCTATCAGATAAAGGCCCGCTTCAGCAGGCACACAATGGTCCTGTTCAGCATTTGCCAGAAATGCGCATGATGAGTGTGACTAGGTCTGCTGATTGCGGCTTTGTTTATGAGTAGAATTGGAACTAGGTTTACGGCTGTCAACACAGGGGATTCAGAGAGGCGTTTATTGTGGGAACATAGTCCTGCATAGGTAGGATGAGAGCTGGCACTTGCAGGAACCTGCTCCTCTTTGGACCAGGGTTAAGTTTTAGTTTTCCTAAACTGAATGCTTCTGTAGTATTAAGGTAGTGGTTAGTGCTGAGATGGAGACTCCAGCTCAGGAAAGCTGAGGCTGTTGTTGGTTCAGTTCTTGGATCCTTGTACTTTAGCCAAAGTTGGATGAGGAAAAAGAATGCTTTATCATGTCTGGTGTTGGTTAGGGATATGCCATCTTGCTAAATAGCACTAGCCTTGCAGCTCCTACTACCAGGGCCAGAGGCGGTCCCTGTAACTGGTTTGCTAGTTTTGATTCAAGAATGAGTTACCAAAGGCTGGCTCTAGTGATAGCTAAGGCTGGAGGTTAGCGGTGGAACTGCAGACTTGCTTCTTCTCTTTGCCCTGCCTTTCAGGTTTTGGCTGGAAGGCTGGGTGTGTGACCAGTGACAGAGCTTGGGGCAGTGCTTGTAAGTGGGATTAACACTGGATTAAGTAAAGATATGGGACCAGAAGGAATTAAACACCGTATTTATTCAGTTCTTCCCATTGTTTCCCATTTTGGGAAATTTATTTTTCAGCTTGTGTTGAGCCTGCTCGGAAGCTCCTTTTGTGGGTGATATGTGAACCTCTGAGCACAGCTCTGACCCTTTACATTTCTTTTCAATGGTAAATTGTTATTTATAGCAAGGAGGCTGTGGAATTACTGGCTGTATCTTTTATAAAGCAAGCCAAATGAGAAACAAAAATAATTTGGATTCAAATTCCCCTAAGCCCAAGCTCTGCAGTAGCTCTGCTGCTATTCATGGGGTTCATAAAAATCTGCATTAAAACCTTTCAGATTGGTTCAGTTCTTCTATCATCTTGCAGAATTTGGACTTTTAGCCTAATTAAACCCTGGGGGGAAAAAAAAGAATCCAGTATAGCTGGAAATCTGATAGCAGACGTGGAAGAAGATGGTACACAAACTGTTAAACTGCTGCCACATGAGGACATGGACAGGAGAAATATGTGAAGCGAAGGGGGCTGTGGCCTTACCCTCTGGGAAAAGCTGTTGTGTTTTTCAGGGTGTTTCTCTGGGATGGGGAATGACTTGGGACGTCACAGAGCCATACCTGGGCACCAAGAGAGTCATGCACAAACACGTGGTGAGGGACTGACTCGATCTTGGCCCTAACTGTTCGCTTTTTCATTTGTGCAGTAAGTAGGTCGGTCACCATGCAGGCAAATTAAGAGGCTGCCATGTTCCTGTGGCACAAGAGCGAGCGCTGTGGGCTAGGAATGTCATTGATAGGGCAGTAAGAAAAGCCATAGCCAGATGGGATTGTAAGCAAGCTGCTGAGAAAACACTAGGCAAGAATGGGGCAGTTGCAATATTTGTAAATATTATCTGTATCAAATTTTATGTGTCTTGGTGTTGTGAAAAGCCCTGGCAGTGCTTTGTGAAGAATTAGGTCTGCAGTGAAATGGGAGCAGATCAGAACTGGAAACAATCATGCTAAACACCTGTGAGGTTTTACCCTTCCAAATGTTTGTGGGCCAGCTTGCGGTGTTCCTGTGTTTATCCCCTGCTTGCTGCTGAGTATTTTCCCTTTCCTCCTTGGACTTGACTTAAATGGATTTCTCTTCCTCCTCTGTCCTGCTACTACCCTGTTATGAAGATGAGTTAAATGTCTGGGCAAGCAGATCTGAAGCACATAGCAGAGCTTTTGGGAGACCCAGTGAGGGTTCCTGTGTTGTGTGCCCAGCACTTCCAGGGGTCCTGTCAGCCTAGAAATGGCAGTTTTGGTGTTGCTAGAAAGGTAAGAAAAATCAGTACTTAGTTCCTTTCCTTTAATCCAACTTGCTCAGCCCTGCAGGTTATGGTGGACTATGCTATGCTCAGGTCCTTGGTGAGCCTGGTCTTCCCCAGTCCAGCCCCTCTGCTATTTGTCATCTGGTTAGACAGTCCAGGGCTGCCTGTGTGGAACCAGAGGGTCCTGGGGGCCATTCCCCTCTGGTGCACACTGTCCACGCTTTCCTCACCATGGGGGACACTCCCGGAAGCTGATATTTCATATCACCGCATTGCCACAACCCTCCATGACAAGGAGAAAATTTTAGTCGCTCGCCTCATTGGGTTGCAGACCTTTATGAATACCGCAACTAATAGCCTGGGTAAGCGGAAGATTAATTTCTATACCACCTGGCAGCAAGCTGTGGATTAGGCTGCTGTCTCTCGTGTGGGTTTAATGTTGGGGGAACAGGGCACTCGAGTGCCCAGACAATTGGCCTCTTGTTTAAACAATGAGCTGCTTGGTCTTGTTAGCCAGCGCTCTTAAATTTTCATTTTATTCCGGTATGCAGGCTTGTGTGATGTGGAGAATTGCTGCAGTGCAGAAAGATGGCAAACCTGTTCAATTAAAGGAAATGCTCAGATCCAGCTGTTGGTGTCCCGTGAATGCCAGTGCTCCTCACAGAGTAAATAAGACCGACACACTCTGCCCTCGGAACAGATACGACAATTTGCGCCTTAATTCTCCTGAAAAAAGAGCCTTTGTTAGGGAAGGACGGTTGGGGAAAAAGGAAGGAATGCAAAACTTTGCGCAGAAAACGCCCAGAGAGACAAAGTCTTCTGCAGATACAGTGAGGTCTCTATAGCATGAGCCTAGTAACAAGGCACTAAAAGAAGCACGTACGGTACAAGCTCCTGTTACAGCTATAGAATTGTCTTGTACATTTTGAATGCTTTCCACTCATGAAAAAACATATGTTGCAGAGTAACTTACCCTATGCTTTCACTTCCAAGAAACAAGCTAATAAGCATAGCTGTGTGTGCAGGACCATACTTTGCTCCGTTTTTTTCAGTTGCCTTGGTTTTTGTGACACATGTTGCTGTGCTCAATTTGGGAGTGACAGGCTTGTTCTGGCAGTATTGGATGGTCGGCTGGTTATGCTAGATGTTCAGGAAAAAATATAAAAGATCTTTTATATATTTTTGGTATATTGCATGTTATAGATATATGTATAAATAATATATAGTATATATTTATAAAATAGGTTATATATATTTATAAGGGCTGTAACAGTTTCAGTAGGTGCTGAACACACTACAAATGCACAGCAGCTGACCTAATGCTTGTGTCTCAACCAGGAGGCGAGTACCTGGGCCAGGGGAAGGAAGATGTTGGGACTGGACAAGCCCCAGGAAGAAATCATGCACCAGTAACCCAGGCTTCAGCCAAGTGGCACAAGCTATCTCCCCCATCCCTGGAGGCAGTGGAGCCTGGCACCTGGAATCCTAACGCCAGAGCAGGGGCTGTTGTCTGCCACCAGGAACTGTTGCAGCTTTCCCCACCCCTACCTTGTCTCCCTGCCTCAGCCTCATTTTGTTCCCTGTTTAAAAAAAATGAAGATGGGGGCTTTGAAATGTTGCCACGGTTTCAGCTGGTGAGATGGTAAGTGGCTCCCTGACATGCCCTGGGTGGCAGGTTACCTGCTGCTGACCTGTAGCTTGGGCACTTGTGCCACTTGTCTCCCAGGCTACACTAGAAAGAGCTGCACTTGAACTGACTGGCTGGGACTATGAGGTGCACAGTCCATTTGCTGAAGTCCATTCGCAGCCCATTGCTGAACTGGATGATGAAGTGGTTGGTTGTTAACTGGCCACTCCAAGTGTCTTTTTTAGTCAAGCGTATGTCCATCTTCATCTGTCTATCTACCCATATATATATGTATATACATGTAAATATATGCCATATGTACTTAATGTGTGGTAGTATATGTGTGTGTATATACAGCATTTATATACATACACATATTAAGAAAGTCAAATGCCTGACTTTCTTACCAGTTTGAGAAAGGGCCACAGTGCTTTGAATTATTGCAGAAGATGCAGCAGCAGTTGGGTCAAAGCTTTGCAGCTTTTCTAATGTGTGATGCTTGTTTCAGACAGCAGCTGAGTCCCCAGCCTCGCTACAAGGAGTTTCACTGAAGGAAATCCCCTCTGCAAAATCAGCCTCTTCTGGAACTGGAACATGTTTGAAACACTGGAAGACCTTTGAAGGAGGGAAGGAAACTGTTACCATGTGGTCTGTCTTGCTGTTTAAGTGAGGTATGAATAGCACCCCTTGTCCCTCCTTCATTTATTTATTATTGTTGTCTATAATTAGTTATTAATGTGTATTTTAAATACACATGAATAGCAACAAATTGCCAGAGCTGCTTTGTAAATAAAAAATAAATACTTCTACCATTCAGCATGATATAATGTATATACGGTCTTCTTTCAGCTAAGTTAAAATACCAAAAACAGAAGACTTGTGGCCCATTTGATGAGGTGTGGTATAAAGCAGAGTTGTAATGCTAATGTGAGAGCAGGCTGAGAACAAGCACTTAATGCCTCCCAGTGCTGTTCCTCTGTGTTTGGACCAACTCTTACCATGTAAGAACACAGGGTAAAATAGTCAAAAGGATCCAAGCAGCTCCAGAGCCAAAGCCCCACTGAGTTTTGGTTCCTGACTTAGTGTAGATGCTCTCAAGACTTCTCCCCCAGCAGACTAGCAGCCTGACACAACCCTTAGACAAACAGTTACAAAGCTGGACTGCTGCAGTGAGGAATGTCTCTAACCGTTAACCTTGCTTTAGACTGCAGATATGCTGCCAGGCAGAGGATGAGCAGAAGTCTTGGCCCTGAGAGCTATAGTTCTGTCCCACCACACTTGGACATGTTCCTTCACCCTCAGCATCTCTCCTGCTGTGATGGATGTGCTGCATTGGAGCAGTCTGCTGCACCTCTGCCTTCACCTTCGGGCCTGTGGCTGATAGGGTGGGTCTCACTGCAGCAGGACCCTGCTGCTGTGTGTAGGGGGAGTGTTACTCCACTGCCTCCCTTGAGAGTTCAGCTCACACAGAAACAGGGCTGAGGGGGTGAGGGGCAAGACAGACAGACAAAGCCATTCCAGCCTTAAAAAACACCAGTGGGGCCACAGGCAGGCTCCTGTTGCACAGCAGCCAGACTGGCTGGCACCCCACCAGGGTGCTTCAGCCCCAGACAGCTGCAGCAAGCCACAACTGCCAGGCAGGAGGGAGGAGAGACAGAGGGTCAAAGCAGGCTCGAAGGCAGCTGTGTGTGGAACCTCAGTGGCACCCAGGGGCTCTGCTTCACACACTGCACAAACCACTCGCCCTGCAGCTGTGAGACACCAACCGCTTGTGCATGCCCCATGTGCACACCACACTTAAGATACACCCCCCCCCAAAAAAAACATACAACACCCACTGGAGACACACAGTGGGGACAGGACCTGTGTGCTACTTGCACAATGCCCAGGTAAGTCACAAAACAGTGGGGTAGTACACTAGGTGTGCCCCACACCCTCCCCTGCTCACTGCACACCTGCACAACACACTTGAACATACACATGACACTGTGTGCCACAAGACAGTCAGGCATTGCCCACAGGAAACACCACATGTGCTGCACCACACCCATGAGGCTGCACATGGGTGATGCACATCAGGATATACCCTACCTGTGCTGCACATGTGTAATACCATGTTTGCCACACAGCTGTGGACACCACACATGTATGATGCAGCACATCAGATCTTCCATGCATGAAACACCCTACCTGTGCAGCACACACATCACCACACAGGACATTCCACATGCACACTACTCATGACACAAACCATACATGCTGTTACTCACATACACAGCCTCTGCCACACATACTCCATTACTCCATCCTTCTTGTTGTCCTGTCCCCTGCCATGGGTATTTACAGCAAGGAAGATGCTGGTCCCTAACTCAGGCTCAATAAAGTCTTGCAACATAACCACAGGAGGTTTTTTTCAGACATGTTTACTTTGTTATCACATTGTTGGACCCTTTACTCACATCAGATGCTTCCCTTTAACAACATGCCCACACCTTGTACAGACACTCCATCGCCTGACAGCAGCCCACCCCACCACTTACTCATCAAACCCCACTGCACATCAGGGGATGCTTTTACAGTTCAGGTTTCCCAGCCACTTGCTTTCTTACACTGCTGGGATTGACAGGAAGCAAAAGCAAAGCACATAACCCCCGGTCATAGAGCTGCAGAGAAGGCAGCGTCCATCCAGCTCCACGCAGCTGTAGCCCTCTCCATTGGCCCTCGCCTTGAGCTACACAACCACATAACATTTATCTTTGAGCAGCTCAGCCTTTTACCTTTCCCCAGGCATTTACCCCTGTGACCCTCAGCAATACCAGCTGGCTTTCAGGCAAGCATCGCCCAAGGCAATGCTGTAGCAGGTGTATTCCAGTATGTGAGTGCTGAACATACCCTTGGGTAGCACAGCAATAGAAGGCTGTAGAAATTGGAGACTGATACTCATTTCCCCCAACTATTTAGTAACAGTGGTTAATGTCGATGGCCATAAAGTATCTGCTCTGCTTCACTTGTTTGAAGAAGAAAAATAACCAAAACCAACAAAACCTATAAGCTTTTATACCTTAGCAGTATGGTAAAGCAACCATCCCTCAGCAGTTTGGGCTTCAGTTTGGCTGATTGACATCACAACTCTCTGATCAAAGCTTCATTTTATTTGTTAAGTACAAGTACTCTTCCCCAAGTGAAGCATTTCACCTAAGCAAGCTGGGGTCTCATTGCACCCTCTCTCCCTTTTTAGGAGAGCCAGATACACACTCCATCCCCCTCAGCTAACATGACCTCCACAGCAGCCAGGCAGAGGTAGCCCCCAGGCAGCTTGGTCTGTGCTTGTGCTGTGGCACAGCAGATACTCAGCCACAAGGGAGTCGTCACGCTTCTCTGTACGACCCAACGCCCCAGTGCCACAGCCTGAGTGTTTCAGCTGCGAGCGTGCCTTGGCAGGAACACAGCAGGACAGTGCTCCTGGCTGCTATGCATGGCTTTGATTCACAGTCTGCTCACACCCCCCCTTCCTGCTCCCTCTGGGCACACGTGTGCATAGCAAGCAGATGCTCTGCACGCCCAACTTCCTCACATCTTAACCTCTCCTGGTAGGGTTAACCAAGCCTGGAGCAAGAGCCATATTTTTATTGAGCCTGGATAGAGTACAGGACTGCTGTGGTGGAAGCCTGCACTTAAAAAAAAAAAAACAAAACACAGACAGAAAGCCATTAAGCACTACAAGCTGCTGCATGTTCTGCATTGGGGTGCAGGCCCGAGCCCTGCCATGCTGGGGCTGAGGAGAGCAGGACCCACGCTCTATCTTTGCACTCGAGCGCTGTACATAACCAGGCACGCCATGAGCTGCCTCCCAGGCAGGGCTGCAGGACTCCACCCCCGAGACTCACAAGTTTAAGAGCAGTAGATCTGGATGCTTCCCTTGCTCTGCGCTCAGCCAGCTTCTGCTTCCAGCATCCTACTTTGAGACCCATATTACAGAAAAAAATCATGAAACCATTACATTTTTGCTGATCTAGAATGAATTTCAGTTACAATACTTTCCATAAGTTTGAAGAGAAGGTACACACATGCCAGCCAGAGCACCTGACAGCTAATGCTTACGCAACGTAAGAGAGCAGTACCCTAAGATACCAGTCAAGGCCATCACACCCATTCTGGTCCATAAAGCTTATGTTAAGACAAGCAGTTTCCAAATGAGCTACCACAGTGGTTATGTTGCTAGGATCATTCATCACATTACTCACTCATTGGCCTATACAGGTGAATGCCCCCTTGGTTTGGGGTTTTTTCAATTACTTATTCCTCAAATCAGAGAAAGGCGAGTGTACCCTCCTCCTGGCTGAAGCCCTTCTGTATCTGAGAGCCACTCTGTTGACTAACAGCCAGCCACCAGAAGTTGCTCACTTGCAGCTGGAAGCTACCAGCAGTACACGTCCATGAGAGCTCAGCACAGGGAAAGGCAAGGACTCTACCTGCTGAGTTTATGACACCTGGACACAACCAACTCTGGGCTGCAACATAAGGATTACAGATCTTCGGTGCACGAGGCTACCTCCCGCTATACCCCTTCTGAGGCACTGTTACCAACTTAATGAGTATTAGCAGTAGAGTGGTACAAGGTAGCTTCTCCTAGGCCATGCTGAAGGTAAGAGACAGCTTGGATCATTTGTCATACCTGAAAAAAGGTTTTAAATTATGCATCCAGCTGCTGTTTTAGAGGGGCTTTTGATAGCACTGAAAAATGATAGTGATAAGGGTGAGGGGGACCTGCAGACCTTGCTGGTGAAGGGTCACACAACAGAAATGCATAGGTAACACAACATGCGCCGCTGACTTTTCACATGCTAAGACTCGGGCAAACACACTGCAACCTGCTGGCCATCACTATCACTTGAGTTTCTATAAAGTACGAAGTTCGACTCTAATGCCTCTAACACTTGGGTTTAGTGCATCTGAAAAGCAAGTTTCCATGTCACACTAATACAGTCTGACCAGTATATGCCAAGGTGTACAATACATAACATTTAAACACTTGCTCACAAGATCAGAGTCACAGAAACAGAACAAAAACATCTTCAGAGGTTGTCTAGTTCTTCCCACCATTTGCACCACTGTGGTGCAGATACATCTATGTTGGGCCTCAGATTTACATGCATCCATACCTGACCCATGCTCGCCAGATATACAATGCACTTCATGAAGCCCCTTATGAAGTCTGTAAATAAAGTAGTGCTGGGCAATTTTACTTCTAGGGAGATCTGCTGTATTGTCTAAACTTACTCCTTTTCTTTGGCAGCTGTATTTCATCTTTCCTTCTCCTCTGATTGAGGTCAAACAGATAATTTCCTTTATTCTCCCCCTTGAGTGTCATGTTTTCTAGACCCATCTGTGGATTTAACTCCAGTAATCCAGAGGAAGGAGCAGCCTCCTCCACCTTAGCTTAATGGGCACAAGAGTCCAGCAACAAATCCCCTTGGAGTCAGTAATTTTTATCCTGTGACCTAGGAGACATCATTCATGTTGCAACTAGGATGATATTTCTGGAGCGAGACACGAAATACTAATTACTGGAGACTGGGCCCACAGAAAGCATTCCTCTTTATCACCGACTCCCACCAAGGGCAACAGGGGCTTTACGCAAGCGTCTTGGACACAGCCACGTTAGAGTGATCGAATCCAAACTGACAATTGTCTAGAGCATGAGACTTGCCTGTGAGCATCCTTCAGGAGGATGATGGGCATCATCCAATAAAGCCTAAGGTGCGTGCAGTAGACAAGTACACTTTTGGGTGCTTAGTAGGTTAATATTTATTTGTGCTTTTTGTAGAAAACTATAAGGTTTTCCTGCTGCTTACTGTGTTTCTGCAGTGTTTTAATCAGTTGCTTACCTGGAACAATACACTCTGGCTGTACTGCTCTAATAATCTAGATTAGTACATTAGTAATTAGGTTTCTTCTCATTTCTATCTGGCACACAATCATTTGTCCCCAACCTCAAAAATGGAGATGGCAAAAAGAAAATGACCCATTGGCCCACAACCATGTCAGTCATTCCCAAACGATGAGGCTTGTGTGCCGGTTACACCACACACATACAGTCTGCCGTCGGAGTTTAACACACGCCTTAATTTTCCAGAAGTTTTGTCCGTCACTCTACAGAAGTACCATTCACTTGGACCCACTGCCCGAGACCACTTTCGGTGCAGCACTCCACACAGCTAATAAAGGTACTTTTTCTAACCTAGGAATAGCTTTGGACCAGCTGCCTTCACTAGAAGAAAGGCCAGAGACTTCTTTTGCCCTCTTCCTCCCCAGCATGTAGATACATAATATGTTCTGGAGACTTTGACTATTTGAAACAAGAGATAGTCATTTGTCTTTATGGGCTGCATCAAATGGTGGATTTAAAA